>NW_013665778.1:494390-496694 GCF_000517525.1 Limulus polyphemus | reverse complement strand
ATGACGATATAGTAATACATTATTATGAAATAGTAGTACATTATTACGATATAGTAGTACATTATGATGAAATAGTAGTACGTTATGACGATATAGTAATACATTATTATGAAATAGTAGTACATTATTACGATATAGTAATACATTATTATGAAATAGTAGTACATTATTACGATATAGTAGTACATTATGGTGATATACTAGTACTTTATGATGAAATAGTACATTATGACGATATAGTAGTACTTTATGATGAAACAGTAGTACATTATGACGATATAGCAGTACATTATGATGGAGTAATAGTACATTATGACGATATAGTAGTACACTATGATGATATAGAATAGTACTGTGACCATATATATATAAGGCAACGGTGTGTAGCGTTTCATACTTTCCACTTTGAAAGTGAAGATGACACAAACATTAAAATTATTTTTAGGTGTTATCATTCCTATGATAAAAAAAACAACATACGTACCCTTAAGGTCCAAGTGTGGCCCATTGTTTAGTGTGTCGTGCAGCGGATTTTAGGTCGTGGGGTTTGAATGATGGCATGGAACGCCTGCTCTCTTTCTGATAGCCTTTGCGCAGCAAGTGTTGCTGGCTGCCTTTCCTCTGATCAGTAGACCAAAATTGGGGAAGGATATATTCAAATTCTAAAGGTTTCAGACCTGACCTTTTAGGCCTCGTGTGGATAAGGTACAGTAAAAGCTGAATACTCCAATTCCTTTACCGTTGACATGTCTTGGTATAATTCAGTTGATTTGATTTTGCAATTTCGCACAAAACTACTAGAGGGGTAGTTGCACTAGCCGTCCCTAATTTAAAAGTAATTGACTAGAGATAAGGCAGCTAGTCAGCAACACCCACAATCATCTCTGGAGCTATCCTTTTACCAACGAAAAGTGGAATTAATCATCTCATTACAACGCCCCAAAGGATGAAAAGTTGAGCCCATTTGGTGACGGGATTCAAACTCGCGACTCGCAAATGATATAATTTATATCTTCCCTCTTGGTTAAGCCAAATTGCCTGCACACTAAGAGTTTATTTGATAATTAATGGCTTATATGTATTTGCTTATTGTAAATTGCTGTACATGAGCTTTTATTTCAGTAAAGTTTGAAAAAAGGTAATTCTGTAAAACTTTAAACACATGAAACAATATAACTGTTTTAAGATACTTACAGTACCTTTCTCCCGTGCATTAATGTTTAAAATTTCTTCATATTTAATTTCTTGATGTTATTATTACAGTTAACGTTAAATACACTGCAAAATAATTTTACGAAAATATAATTATTGAAGATATTTTGCGTGTGTATCAATGTAAGTTTCCCAAGCTTTATGAATAAGTTGTGACGGCTGCCAAATACCAAGCTGACTGTGACAGAATATAAAACAACAAAATATAACTGCATGGGGTTACATAAGATCACACTATTCAATAATAGATTAACTGTTCAAAATGGTTACTTGGAAATAATTTCACTCTGAACTAATGTAGCTATTCTTCAGGTCATTTCCTTAGGACCGCAGAAACTTTATCATAAGTTATTCATTTCACCAAGATTTATGGTGTAGAGAAGACAGTTTAAATATTCTCGTGTTTTTATTTCTTCCAAAAGTAGCCTAATTGGTTAAAATATTGTAGAAAGACCTACAACATCGCTACTCTCAATATAAAGCTTGCTTTTATTTGGCAAGTTGCCAAATCATCAATCAAGTCCATGGGTAGTATGAGAACAAAAAAATTTGTTGTTTCAGCCTCGGCAACCCACACGGTCAATTTACTCACCCCGTTTAGCGGATTCTTTGTCTGTAAATCACAGTCAATCAAGAATCGTCCAACCAATTACGCGTAGAAGGTTTGTTTAATCTCTGTTAACATTGTTATAAAATACATTCTTAATTATCAAAACACTTATTTTTGAAAACTCCAGAAAGATAGAGTTAGGCTTACAATACATTGTAAACATTGTGTAAAGAAACGGTAGCCTAGCTTTCTGTAAATGAACTAAAATTACTTTAAAAAATTGTGCGATCGTATTAATCATATCAGTTAGTATTAAAGAATCTTCTACGTATTGATTAATGCATCTCAAACAATGATGAAATTTATTTGTTCTTCTCGAGAAACAAATTTTTAAGTAGGCTCATTTAAACACCGAACGACTTTATTACAAGCTTTTATATGGCTCATGTTCACTGTTCAAAGGAATCATTAAACAAAATATAATATTACTACAGGCCCGGCATGGCCAGGTGGATAAGGCGCTCGACTCACAATCTGAGGGT
>NW_013665778.1:473779-494199 GCF_000517525.1 Limulus polyphemus | reverse complement strand
CGAAATTCAAAAACAAACAAACAAACAATATTACTACAACTGTCACGTCGACAGTTAACAATGCTGAGCAAATACATTTCTATTGCTAGCTAAATTTTGATACATTGTAAGCGTTTGGACAAAAATAAGTTTTGTTTATTTGTTGTTAAATACAAAGGGTTATTTGTGCTGTGACCACCTCGGGTATCGAAACCCGGTTTTTATCATTATAAGCTTTCAGACTTACCGCTGCGCCACTGGGAGGGGGCACAAAAATAAGTAGCTGAACTACAAAATTACTGTGTGGCCTATCCCTTAACAATTGATTTTAATTCTTGCGGCGTGTTTCCATATTGTCTTTTCAAGAAAAGCGCTTCGCAATAAAACCATCAGAATCAGTCTTTCTGGAAGCATATATTTGTCAGCAGTTTGGTCCTCTTCCAATCGCAAGATGTTTCTCTACCTGACTACAGTTTACTATCTGTAAAGTTCTTTCCATGCTTCATATAAAGCCATTGCACTTGAAGATATAAGCACAAATCTTCTAATACAACGAGTTAAATCAACGGTTTTAGAATACTTGCAAATGCGTTAAATTGGACAAATTCAATAAAGATACTTTTTCATTGCAATATTAATAACCATTTTTAATGATAAAACAGCAGCAAAATTCTGTAGTAAGTATTAGAATGACTGATTTATAACACAGATGTTTAAATTCCTTATCAGTATTTTTCTATGTCTAAATTATCTTTAAAATAAAATATTTTCATTTTGACTAAGACATTGTATTGCATTTTATATTTATTCAAGGAAGTCATGTTTAATAATATGTTAACTACATTATATATACTAGCCTGCCATATCCAGCGCCGACGAGGCCTTCGGCTGAATATAGGGCTCATCAGGCTGGTTGGGATACGATAGGTACAGTAGTGGCTGTTTATATTATTGGTTGCTTGTTATGTTATAAACGAGGCTAAGTGAAGTCTAATCATTATAGATTTTTATTTATGTCTTTACATTTCAGGTTGAAGATAAATAACGTAATATTATGGCAAATCTACTTGGGCTGTCACCTTTTCTAATTTAAGCTACTGACCCAGAGGGAAAGCAGCCAGTCATCAGCACTCTATCACCAACCATCCACGATAAATGAGTAGCTGTCACTTTTATAACGCACTTACAGCTCACGCATAGGGAATATTTTGCAGTATTTCACGACTGTGGTTGAGGATTCAGTACTTTGACAAAACACAAAAAGGTGATATAAGTTATTTATGATTTTATTTCCATTTGAATTCCGGAAATCAAAAAGCATGACATGTTTACATTGTATACTCCTTTCTATATATATAGTTTTAGATTCAGAAAGGTATGACATGTTTACATTGTATACTCCTTTCTATATATATAGTTTTAGATTCAGAAAGGTATGACATGTTTACATTGTATACCTCTTTCTTTTTATAGTTTTATATTAGATTGTTTGTTTGTTATGGATTTCGCGCAAAGCTACACGAGGGATATCTGCGCTAGCCGTCCCTAATTTAGTAGTGTAAGACTAGAGGGAAGGCAGCTAGTCGTTACCACCCACCGCCAACTCTTGAGCTGCTCTTTTACCAACGAATAGTGGGCTAGACCGCTACATTATAACGCCCTCACGGCTGAAAGGGCAAGCATGTTTGGTGTGACGGGGATTCGAACCCGCAACCTGCAGATTGCGAGTCGAGCGTTTTAAGCACCTGGCCATGCCGGGCCTTTATATTAAAGATCATCCTAGTTTTGTATTTTTCCTGGGGGCTCTAATTTAAACTTTAAGCCGTTATTGATGTTTTACAAACAAGATATTGGGGTTTCTCCCCTTTATAGTTATTGCCAGTTCAGACTTTCTTCGTTTTCTTACGTCCCCAGATGCTCTTCAGTAAGTCTGAAGATTAATAACATTAAAAATGGGTTTAGATACCCCGGGTGGGCACAGCAAGAAAAAAAAGTAACACCTTAGTGTTTCGATTTCGATAAATGTATGATTAGCAAAATTTAATATTGTTTGTGCATTGAAGTTACAGAAACCGCCATTAGAAGCATGGAATATTACTAAGTGGATTAGTTTATGATTAGATAGGAAATCCTACATGAAGTTTTACTTCGGTAAATTTTACCGAAGAATGGTCACACAAAGACTTCCCTGAACACCACCTTTAGTCCAATCTTAAAACAATGTATTTAAGATATTTTAAGGACGTTCTACAATTCACACAGCTGAAGAACAGAGCGTGGCTATTGGTTAGTATACCTGAACTTTGAACCCTGGGGTTCATGGTTTGCGTCCAGATGCTACATAAACGTGTTCCGCATATTGAGGCCTATGGCGTGGTATAAAATCCAAAGTCAAATCTCACTATTTGATCAAACAAAAATAATTCAAGAGTTGGTGGTAGGTACTGTTGATTAGGTGTCTTCCCTGTATTCAACATATAAAAATTGTGTAGCTTTCTGCGAAAATTCTAAGCATAGAATAATTGTGCTGACATCTTTTATGATGAAAAGTGCGATCTATACTAAAGATTAGATTAATTAAAGTATTCTTTTGTGCTCTTTTCATTTATTTTTCTTTTGGGAAAAAACTCTCATGAAAAGGCTTAATCCGAGCAATTTAAAGTTTTTAAGAAGAGAGAACTATAAGTTCTCTGTGTTTGAAAGCGTTATGTTAATCTTATCTGATATATTAGCAGCTATGGAAGTTTTTAATTAAGATTTTGTCTTTAGGGCTCGTCTTCTGTGAGATGAGTTTTAAGAAGAAAAAAAAAGACACGTATATATCGAATGATGTTTTGTTCATTGAAAAGTGTATACAGTATAAAGGAGTAACGAGAGTATTTTTGCAACGAAAAGTTCATCTAATAGCAAAATAACTTATGACATACTTAACTGGAATTATAAACAACCAATGATTATTATAGAAAAAAAATTTAACCTTTACACGTTTTACTCAACTGGTGTTTTATTCAAGAAATAGTATGCATAGTGAAAAAAAGAAAAACAGTATATAGATTGATATGAAGTGATATTATAATGAATGAAAATCTGTCACAAAGTTAACGTTTTTGGTAATTATCGTAATGATATTTTGGCGAATGAGCAGTTTAAGTAAGTGAAAGAAAGCGATAGGCTCAATATTTGTAATGAAAATTCACGTTAGATTGTAGATGTGAGAAACGAGCAATACTTCACCAACTTTCGGCGTTGAAAATGGTAATTTTGAATAACAATGAAGTTTTCTCTATATTTATCAAACAAAGCTACCTTACAATAGAAAGGTTAAAAATAATACCATGAATTGGGAGTGGGCCGCCCGTTCCACTATTTAGAGCCGTAGTGCAAGAACCGTACGTTCGAAGGAAATGTATTTTCTGACGCGGGGCATTAAATGTCACTTTCGTTTGACGTCACCAACATGGGTTTTGCTCCTGAGCTCCTCACCTACTTGAGCCTCCATAAGCGGAATTAAAGCGATAAAACTCGAATGGTTGCCAAAGTTGAAATTTTTGCCCATTGCTTATTGGTTTAAACTCGATATTCAGCCAGTTTCTTAGAATAACTTGTGACATTAGACAAACAGACGGGTTCTGTATATAGAGATAGCTTTTGATCAATGAATAGCTAATGTAAGAAAATAACTGCTCTTGTTTCCTTCTTTTTTCTCAATTGCCTGAAACGATGTTGTTACATCTTCTGCAGTAGAAATGTTTGTAAACATTTATTTTGAAAACTTCTTTGACTAATTAAAGTTTATATATCAAAAAGAGAACTTTTAACACGTTTTCTTTTTTTAGCCGCAGCACAGTTTGTTTATTTACTTTCTGTTTGTTTTTTTTTTTTCAATTAAAAACTTTTAGCTCATAGCTCCGCCATCTCTTGACCGATTTGAAATCTACTTACGGTTTTGGACTCAGGAGGCCAAACCTTGTGTATTTGACCATGCCCAAGGTGTCATAAAATAATTTACTGTATTCCTTCCTAAAAAATTAAATTTGAAAGTTGACTGGTAGAGATCCTGATGAGTAATAATATCAAATCGGGTATACGCGCGCCCCACACTGGGTATTGCTGGCACACAAAAATATAGCTAATAACAAGGGGGAAAAGGTCTCATTGATTAATTTACTCTAATCCTGCTTAAAAGAATTTAAAGTGCCGCGGCTATTGAAGATTCCCTCTTGTTTCACGAATGATGTTTGTCAAATGACTAGTTTTTATGTTGTTGTTTTTTAAAGATATTGTAAACAATTGTATGAAATAATTTTGAACAATAATCAGTTAATACAACTTCAAGCAGAAGTATAGACCTAGAAGTTTGTTTGTAAATAAGCAAACAGCTACACAATGAGCTAATTGTGCTCTGCCCACCACGGGTATCGAAACCCACTGTGCCACGGGGGGGGGGCAGACCTAGAATTATGAAGTATTTTAAAGATAACTAATTCATTCCTATTTTTTTATTCGGATCACGAATACTTTTTTCTTTATTTAGTAACGTCATGTGCTGAGTTTATGTGTACTTAGAACAGTCAGTATACAAAAGATTACTTGGAGCTTTTAATAGTGTAATTAACAATTTCTGTACGTGGGATGTGTTTAAAAAACAACAACTAGTATTTCATGTTTTCATTAGATTTTAAGCTTCTATTATTTTATGGTCTCTGATAAACAGGCCGAGCGTCGCCAAGTGGCTTGTGCAGCAGGACTGCGAATCCGAAGATTTATGTTTCACGTTCTATTGCCACAAAAAAGCACTCCGCTCTTTGGAGCTGTGGGTGCTCCATGGAAGTGACAGTCGTATCCGTCTATTCGGTGAAACAAGAGTAACCCAAGAGTTTGGGGTGGTGCTGTTTACTAGCTGCCTTCCCTTTAGTCTATCAGTTCAGAGTTAGGAACAACTATCTGCGCATAGATAGAATTGCACAAAAATTCTCAAAAACTAAACAAATTATGGTAGATATTGCAAAAATATTTTTTTTGAGATGCAACAAAATAAAATGTTATCGTTTAAATATAAAACAGATAGAATAAAAACTGAAACAGCCAGTCCTGAAAGCCCAAAACAATTCATGAGGTTAGAGCTCACCTGCTACGTTTGATTGTTTATTGTGAAGTATAAAGCCGCATAATGGTCAATCCACATGGCCACTACAGCAGGGTTCAAGCTTTGAATTTTAACTCTCAAGTATACCACTGAACGTCTGAAAGAGGCACCTGCTATGTCAACAGCTGTACCATCATTAGATTAATCCATAAAAAAATAATTCTGAGCCCCCTTTATTTACAACGTGATACCAGCGAAAATTCAGTTTTAGACATTTTTTTTTTCACGCAGTGCTTCTAAGCTTACAGCGGATATCTGTTTTATTTTAAAAAAGATATTACTCAGAAAAGTTGAATGTACTAATCAAACTTATTATCTACTCTATTTATTTCAACTTCCAACAGTAAGTACCCACTTTATTTAAAATATAAATAAAACAGATCACAAAGTTTTAAATGTCTAGAACAGACATTGTGAAATTGTGTTGTTCATATCAAAAGTATACTGTTTGCTTTTCCTAAAAATTTTGTTGACAAACTGAAATCAATTTGTAACATGTATATAAACTTAATTTTAATATCAATGAGCTAACTCTTTTAAAAAGGTAGAAATAAAAATGTGTTATATATCCTTCTACAAATGTATCATTTTTTTAAAAAAGATGTTGATTCAGTGTAAATTTCTATGATTAACTTTCCTGTGTACTTAGCTGTGTGTGTTTCATATAGAAAAGTCACATCGGGCTATCTGTTGTGTCCACGGAGAGGAATCGAGTCCCTGACTTTAGCGTTGTAAATCCGTAAACTTACCGCTGTCCCAGCGGGGGACATGTGTACTTACATACCGACGTATATTAATCCTTAAGGCCATATAACTGTGTTTTATTTTAAGTGGGAATGTTCTGTTTAATTAGTTGGAGATAACGAAATAAACAAAGTTTTTATTTATGGCAATTTTTTTCTCGTTTTCTTCCTTTTCTTTGTTTTATTACATTTTAGTACCATCTATTTATTCATTTCAAAAGTTTGCTATATAAAAATAATACTTTGCACCTGGGATCTACGATATAAACAACAATACAACGATCATGCAAAATTTTCAGGATCCACTAATTTTCACGGAAATCTGTGACCTGTGAAGTTACGAAGCCCAGTCCAAATATTGGCCTTTCTCAGATTTAGAAGAATATGTCAAATGCGGGGGCTACAAACTCCAAACTATGGCAACGTTCATTCTTACATAAGTCTGCCATATGTCCAAACAACTGGATATCTCATATTTACAGAAATCGTACTGATGACATTGACGCCACCAAATCATCTTTAAGACTGCACTCGAAGCAACTGTTAGGATCAGTTTGACAGAAGTGGTATAACACTTTTTTATTAATAATTACTAATATAGTAGCCCTCAACGGCTCAGAGATAAGGTTGAGGGCTTACACGCTAATTGGGGTTCGATAATCGTTATGGTCATTGCGCAGGTAATCTACTGAGCAAGTTTGCACTTTAACACAAAAGCAAACTAATGTTAGTCGCTTGACCGACGCCAAGATCAAGAAGATTGGCTTGCTGAGTTTCTTTAATTACCAATCAGTTTAATCAAAGAAAATAATAATTAGTTACAAATAGTGTTGAATATGAATAAATAATATGGTGTTAAAAAACGTGCTTAATGCTGATGAGTTTTGACATTATTGACAAAGAAAATACATTACACCAGCTTAATCCAGCTCACACCTTAACGGTTGCTGTCAAGCAATTTTTATTAATATAAATAGCGTTTCAGCCACTACTATGTCTGTTATATTTCAGCCAGCGGAAGAGCCCTGATATTGGGTGAAAAGTCTCGTTGGCACTCGATATCACAGATATAGTATGATTGAAATATCTTATACATTCCTCTTTCACTCAGAAAAATAATAATGAAAAAAAATCACATTAATAATAAAGGGTGTGCGTAAGACACTCTTGTTTCTGATGATATAGCACAAAATTCTCGGTTAGCTTAGCTGAGCTTAAATTGTTGACTTCTTTTTTATAAGAATCTGGTTCCTAAAGTACCAATAAAAAAACTTTAATGCTGTTAATAGTTGAATTTAACTTTAGTGTTCGTCTTCACTTACATAAGTTCTACTATTTTAGCAAAATATTAAACATCATTCAATTTCATCGTAATTGACACGAAAAATATACTCTATAGAAAATTTACACGCAAGTCCAATGTTTCTAATGCGTCACTACGCCTTCTTTCTTAGTTGTGTTGAATTCTCAGATGTTTCTCCTTCTCTTCATCCGCTCCAACCATCATGACGGACGACCCGACAGATTCTATCAACTTACTTTCGGTATGAGTACCAGAAACAGAGTATGGGAGATATATTTAGTTCCACTCAAGGACGATGCAATGCATGGCATTTTCCAAACTTTGACAACGTGTATCATGGCTTCACTTTCATTATGGAAGTAGGGGGAAACAAGAGATCATGCAGATAAAATGGTGACAAAACTCGGCGCGTTAGATCAATGTGCTTAGTTTGACTTCCGCAAAATGCTTAGCGATCTGATAACAGCCATAAAATAAAATCTGCATGCCTGTTGTGATACAAATTATAATCAAGGAACAAAAACGCATCATTTTCAAACGTACCGGCTACTAAACATAAAAAGATATGAAAGTGATGACAGACATCACCACGTGGGTAAGCAGCTGCAACAGATCCGTTCGTGCGCAAAAAAAAACACAATAAGAGATTTTGAAACCAAAACTAAAGTACTTCAGCTTTCATAAGAAAATTATTACTTGGATTTATAAGATTACCGTGCATACGTTTAAGAAACAAGTAGGTAAAGAATGATACAAAAATATTCATATAAATTAACGTTTTCTTCCTCGCAAAATTCGTAATTCGTAGTTGCTTCAAAACATAAATTATTTTGCAAAACTGGAATTGTAAATTAAAGTACTTTTTCCCTCTAGTATAAAATTTCAAAATTAGGGGCAGCTTGCGCGAATAGCCTTGCGGAAAATTTGAAACATTTTTAAAATATATATTTACCGACGCATAATGCTTTAAAGTCTTTAAGTCCATTAAAAAATCGTTATGAATCTTTTTATAATATTCCGATCACAACTAAGCTGACTATACAAATCAGAACTGAAAAAGTAAACAATGAAAATAATTCTCTGTAACAAATTTACATCCACGAACTTGAAAGTTTTACCAATTGACCTGCCACAGCACACCTGGATAGAAAATTTAAATCTATATAAGCTAGGTACAGTTCTTGAAATTCCATCACGGTACACAGAAAGAAAAAAAAACATTTACATCTGATAACACATTAGCAATAGAGTTACCTAATAACCCGTCGAAATCTGTAAACAGCTAAACAGGAATAGTACAGTTATTTGCTTAGAAAGAATATAAACAAATTTTATGTAGAGAACTTGAGACTGCTACAATAACTTTCTTTAACTGAGGACTATTACACCAAACTATAACACCCGATGACTGCTATACCAGATATATTAGCTGATAACTATTGAATAAACTAAACCTTATGACGAATACTTCACTCCACTACACCAGTTGAGGACTATTATGTCCATTAAAACCACTTCAGAACTGCAAACCCAAACTACTTTTTTTTTTCTGAGGGCTGTTACATTAACTTGTGTATTTTACAACTCATTATACTACAGCTGAAGGCCCTATAAATCAAATTCATATCAACCAGAAACTGACGCACCAAATTAAGTTAGATTAGAACTGTTGTAACGAAATACATCTGATTGGGACAGACTCATCAAAACTGTATCAGCTGAGGACTGGTACACACAACACAATATAGCATGCGAAAGTTGTAACTGTAAATGTACATATAGCTCAAATTGTCACACGGAATACACTGGATGAGAACTGATAAGACAAATTATACACAATTTGAGGCCTGCTTCAACAACGTACACTAGCCAGAAACTGTAACATTAAATTAGTCAATCTGAAAACTGCAATACTAAATTATCCCAGCTAGATAGTGAAACTGCTGTGGTATGCTGGCGTACTATGCGTTTTCTACCTTTTTCATTTAATGTATAAATTTTGAAAATGTTTCCCTTATTCCAAGTCTATGCAGTTTTGCATAATATGTGACCAAGAAAATCGTCAAGTTGATTCATTCTAGTTGCATTTGTTATTTAATTGTATCTTTAGAGTTAATACCTGCTCAACCTGCGTCTACAGGGCATATTGTTGCAACCTGCACATTTGTACAAGAAGATCAATGACAGCAGTGTCCTCCACTGGTAGGGTAAATGATATCTAAAGTTTAAGGTCTACGCTATTTTAAATGAGAATAACCAAATACGTGAGTAGCACTAGTCACTTTGAGTAAATATGACATTTCCTCTGAAGTATTGTTTGTTTGTTTTTGAATTTCGCGCAAAGCTACACGAGGGCTATCTGCGCTAGCCGTCCCTAATTTAGCAGTGTAAGACTAGAGGGAAGGCAGCTAGTCATCACCACCCACCGCCAACTCTTGGGCTTATCTTTTACCAACGAATAGTGGGATTGACCGTCACATTATAATGCCCCCACGGCTGAAAGGGCGAGCATGTTTGGTGTGACGGGGATTCGAACCCGCGATCCTCAGATTCCGAGTTAAGCGCCCTAACCACCTGGCCATGCCGAGCCCCTCTGAAGTAAGAAACGTTAAATAAACAGTCTACATAAAATCTCAAGTGAGTTGGTTAATGGGATGACATCTTGAGAGAAAAAAGCCAGTTACTCAATTCACGAGTCCAACAGAAGGCTACGGTCCATTGTCTTAACATAAGTATGCACATTATGTTTTTGTCTTTCACTTAGAATAAAGTATATTTCATTTTGTATAATACATCATCTCCAACCTGTTTTTAATTTTTTGCTTTATCTCAATTAGCTTAACTAAATTTAGAGTTACTTCGTAATCTATTTTACTAATCCTCTCCTTATAAATAGATCTATTTAATACTCTTTGAGGAAATCAGTTTAGCCTTAGAATACCTCCAAAGTAGGTAGGAATGAGAAATTTTGGTACTTTGACCGCTAGATTTTATTATAGAGTTTTTTGTTTTTGCTAATGTACATATTGCCATTGCTTGAATTGTTGAGCCATACAAGTGGAAAGGAATGACCTTTTTTGTGAGTGTAAGTACTCACGTTCCACAACCAAGAAAGAGAGTTTGTTGCAGAAAAGAGATAGCTGTATGAGAGAAGTGTCATGTCTAGAAGAAGTCATCTCCTATACAGAGGAATTTTAACAACATTCCAAAGACCTCTGACATCAATCTCTCTGCAACTGTAGATTCAAAAAAGATCAGCCATCATCTGCTGTAACCAGAAATGCAGATTGGGCATTGCCTCTAAGGATCAATATTGACATACGAAAAGCACATAATACTAAGGGTGGCCTGTACATTACTTCCAGGTAGTCCTCAGCTCTGGTCAAGATCACCCAAGACCAGACGAAAAAGACTGGAAATGCTGCTGACAGAGGACCCTTGCCAGTCTGATTTGTTTCCCTGATATGTGAAACAACAGATAACAATGAGAAAAACCATCCGTGGGGCAGTCATGAGTCTTTCCAAGCCAGGCAGTATCCTGTTAGGATGGCCATGGATCATGAAGAATCCTGGAGTCACTATGCCACCCTGGGCCAGTGATTAACTACTCATCTGGGTTTCAAAGTCCATGAATATGCCTACTTCTCTATACCTATGACATCAGTGGCATTTCATCAAACAATTTTGTCAGGAACTCACATAGAAGAGTCTTTGGCCAACACCATAGGTTCTTGTGAGTGAATTCAACATATTTTGCCTCCAGTATTCAAGAGAATAGCAAAAGAATATCTGGACCATTTTCTGAAGTGTTTCAGGCAGGTGACTTCGGAATGACCAAATTCAGAAGTAGGCTGGCTAATGCCTGTTCCTAAATTAGACAGCCCAACTCTCGAGTCTACTGTACGTTTGATAAGGTGTATTAAGGAGACTGGAACACATTTCTGTCGAAATTGCACAAGCAATTTGACCCAGAAAAGAATAAAACAATCCATTGGGCCAAATTTAGGCTCAAAAGAAGAGTATCCTGAGAGTCTGCATATTTATGTAGATGATTTGCACTATCTGCATGATAAAACTTACCCTGCTATGACTTCAGAATATCACAAAGACATACTCTTGGATGTATTTGGCGATGGATTGCCCAGTGAGAACATGAGAAATCACCAGGGGGTGAGGAATATCGTCACACTAACTGAGGCAGTGTCATTGTGACGAGGTATAAAGTGGTAACTTTTAGCCAGTTGTTATAGAGAGAAGACAAGGACAGCTGCAGTGTCTATACCATTCTATCCAGGTACCTCTGTATGTTGAGCTTGACTTATAACGAGAGTTATCCAGCCACAAAACATCGTATTGCTGCAATACAGCTATAGTGATTTCTAGTGAATAGGCAGCGCTATTTCAGTCGTTCCACAGCTTTTATGATACAACCTATGCTGATGGTTCTGCCTGGATGGAATGAGTGAAGCATCTTGTTTTTTTTTGTTGTTGTTTTTTTTCTTTTGTGGAACAGTGAGCCACTGGTGAATGAGTTCAACATACTTTCTTGAGCAGAAAATGTGGCAAGGCTATTGGTTTTAACTGATGGCTCTGCCACAGGTAGTGGAGAACAAGCAGTGCCTGCACTGTGCTGAACAGCAAAGTAGGCAAGACTAATGGTTTCAACCTTATGGCTTTACCTGTCCAGTAGAACCAACAGCAAGCAATAAATGTTGCCACTAAATCTCTAGAAAACTAACGTAGTCCAAGTTAGGCCTGGCCACTGAATCTGGGGAGCATTACAGAGAGTTTGCACTGAAGGTCTTTATAGTTAGATCATCTCTCACAAGGATGGAAGGAGCTTGGTATGTAAAACCCTTAAGGACAAAATATCGAGTTCCTAGTTGACACAAGAGCAGTCAGAATACTAACATATAAAGCTTTCCAAGTGAGACCACCATTCCAGCGAGTGGATACAGTTTTTTCTGGTAACTAACAACATACTAAACTTAAGTAGAGAGGTAAATCTCTGGCTGTGTCTATGAAATATCGCTCACTGAATATAGGTAGCATTCTCCAACCTCAAACCTTGCAGTGACATCATTGGGATGAATATACTGAGAAAATTATTCATCAGTTTTTGCCTGTGCGCTTGGTAACCTGGTGACCCACAGGTAAGTTATCACATGTTGGGGAGGTTGAATCTAGGAAAATTGAATTGCATAAGTGTGTGTGAAGCAAAGAGAATAAAAGTACTTCCATATACACACAAGTGGTTTTTGTGATTCACTTCATGGAATTGTGTAGAAGCAATGCATGGAATGAACTGTTTCTTGTCCAAGGAGGAATAAAGTCCTAATATTGTTTTGTAATTATAGGCAAGTGGCTATCCAAATTTATGTTGGAATGCTATAGGTATGGTTAGCAAAGCAGAAATAGCTGAAGCCAGCAGTAATGTTAGGATTGTTTCCATTGCACTATGACTGAAACCAAGTTCGGGCTATTAAAACATCTGAAATCGTTGGTAAGGAATTGTGCAAACAATATAGACCAAATATAGAACCTGATAATTGTATTTTAACAGATACATAAAGGAAACCTGAAACTTAAACCAGGAAAATGCATGTTCATGCACACACAATTGAAATTTCTTGGTCTCATTGTAAATCGAAATGGTTCTGTGTCGTACTACTAATGATTTGTGGCCAACTTTTCCAAAGTAACAATACCTTTGTCTGATCTTACTAAAACTGAGATGCCCTTTGTATAGAGATAGGAATGTGACCAAGCATTCTGACCCTTAAAGCTTGCTCTAGAGAATACTACTTGATTTATTTCATAAGTTAGGGCAATCTGGGGTTAAAAAATCAATGACTGAAAGAGCATTATATATTTTGTTTTCAGAGTCACTGAGTAAACTTTCTGATGCTAATTGTCATCTGTCGTTTGAAGGAAATGAATTCTTAATCTATCTGAGTAGTAAGAGTTCTTCAGAGCATACGCCCTGGTTCTCACTAGGTGTTCCCCATACACAACTGTAGGGGTATCCGTTTCTTCTGAGTATAAACTGATATACAGTAGTAACATTGTGAGTATTAATCCTGTACGGTGAAGATTTTAACTGAAAATGTTTAATCTGGCTAAATTCTGCCAGTAATTATTTGTTTTGTGACGCCTTAAATGAAAAACGAGTTGGATTTATGGCTCTTAGATGGCAATGCATTGAGTAACTATCATTACCAAATAGTAGTTTTGAAAGAAATTTTAAAGTTTCCAAAGTCATTTACACAGGAAGCCATAGGCAGTGTGCTATAAGCTACCGGAGTGTATGACAATATGTAATGGTTATATATGTTTAAAGCAATATATGTATATAAACAAATATATGTGTGTGGTCGTGCATACATATATGAACATTACATAAAGTCATTCATGAATGTTGTTAAGCACAAATGAATTGATTACGAAAAGAACATAACAGTAAGCAACATGTGCATGGAGACAAAGAATTTGATCTCGCATTAAGACTTTGTGATATAATTTACCTGAAAGGTATTATTTGAATATATAATGCATTTGTTATTTTCTTAATGCTGCTAAGAGAATGCTCCAATTTTGACTTTAAAATATTCGACAGATAGTGAATTTTCATAGAAGATATAAAAGTAACAAAGACTTATGCTATATTTGAAATAAAACACTGTTATTTTTCATAAAGAGTAATGCAAGAAATTTCACGTGCATCAAACTGAAATGTTCACGAGTGGATAAATTCATTAGTGCTAAATAAAATTCACAACAAGTAGCTAGATTATCATTACAAGCATAAACTTAGTGTACATAGGGTTTTACTTGGTTGTGATAGAATATTTTCAGTCATGCAAATTGAAATATTTTAACAAGCACACAGAGTTACTGAATATTATATTTTCATTATTTCATTACAAGATACAGTAAAGATACAAATGCGGACTTTAAATATATTATGGGGATGGAAAGTAATACCTGCACGGTGAAACGTTTTTAAGTTGCACTGAAACTAGTATTACATTTGTAAGTGAGAGAAGGTCCCTAAATAAAGACAATGTAAACATTAGTAGAATATAACAGCTAAAAGTAAGAACTGATATCAACTAATCCGAATCAGTTCATGTGTTTAGAAACCAGTTTGCAATCTCAACTCCCAATTAATTTCTACTGGAACGAGGCTCTATCCATGTGATAACCAAATAGTAAGAAGATGAATGAGGCCAGATTAGAGATTAAGCCATATTATATACTGTTTGGTAGGGCTAACAGAAGGTAGCAAAGTATTGATCAATTGGAAACCCAATGATAGAGATTCGGAAGTTCTCATGAACAAGAGGTATGCTTCCCAGAAGCAATTTAGGACATGACTACATGCAGGCCCGCCCAAAGGAATGTTATTTGACAAATTTATAAGTTATTACTCCTTCTCTAAAGCATTTTAGACGAGGTCATTATCATAATCGATCAAATATGAACCTTTTTAACTTACATACCTAGTTTAACTTGTGACCAGTTCAGTTTTACCTGATATTACATTTTCAATCAATAATTTTGCTATTCATCATTCTTGACCACTCTCACTATCTTTGTCTTTAACTAGCCAGTGAAAGTTCTACCTTTTGTCCAAAATATCTGCAAACCTTATTTAACCCTACGTGTATGTCTGGGTCAAACTGCACATTTCACAAACATTTACAGAGATACATTTAATATTTAATTAAACAACTTTTCTATCAATTTCTGTCAATAAAAATAGCATAAAAATGTAGTTTTATATTTTAGATTTTTCATTATCTAATGTTTCGTTTCTTAATCTCAGAAGGAAAAATGTAAAAAATTCTCAATCTTCACTTGTTTGCATCATATGACAAGTCATTATTCTGAACTTTCCCGTTCATATTTTATATCTTGAATTACTACACATTCTATAGTGCTTAACCAATTTATAAACAGAAACTCTACTTAGTTAAAAGCAAAAATATAAAATCGAAACCTCCTACTTTCTTGATTTGCTGATATATTAAGAAATTTTTCAAACCCATTAGAGAAATCCCTCCAATTCTAACTATCTTTCAGCTCGCAAAGAAACCAAGGTTTCTTTGTCTGAGATTGCATCATCATGTAACTTGTCACTCCCTTTCTCGACATTCGTCGACAGACCTCATCCAATTGGTCGGTGGGCGTTTTGGTATATTTTCATTCTGAAAGAATGATATCTGATGCTCTAATAGGGAGAGAGTAAGTCATGTTTTCTGGGCTATGTGTTTTATTCAAACCTAATAAAAAATTTAAATCAATATTTATACTACTAAAAGAAAACTATGGTATATATCAGTGTTGCATTTTTCCCATTTTCTTTACTTAAGGCTTGAGCTCCAAGTAGCACAGCGGTATGTCGGTGGACTTACAACACTAGAAATCGGGCTTCGATACCCGCGGTGGGCAGATCACAGATAACCCATTGTGTAGTTTTTCTGCTTAACTACAAACAAACAAACAAAACAAATACTTAAGGCTTGAACCAAGATGATAATTTGAAACCAATTAGCTGACTTAGGGGTTAGATCACTCAATTTACAAACTGCGGGTCTTGGGATCGAACCCTATCACAGAATATGCTCGTCCTTTCAGCCGTTATAAAAAACGGTCAATTGCACTATTCGTTAGTAAAGAATAGATTTAGAGTGAGTAGAGAGGGTGGAGTTGGCTAGTTAGTTGTCTTCCCTTTGGTCTATCACTTTAAAATTAGGGACAGCTAGTGCATATAAGTTTTCACGATATTCATGAACAAACAAGCTTTAAGGAAGCACTCAACTTTCCTTTGTTCCTTGGAACATGTTACATGGACGCCAAAACCCTTTGACATTGAAATACATGAAATAACTATATCCTTTAACAATGAATATACAACTACTTTCTAACAGCGATTTCACAACTTTAGGCCCGACATGGTCAGGTGGTTAGGGAGCTCAAATCCCCGTCCCACCAAACATACTCGCCCTTTCAGCTATGGGGATGTTATATTGTGACGGTCAGTTCCACTATTCGTTGGTAAAAAGAGTAGCCCAAGAGTTGGTGGAGGTTGGTGATGACTAGTTGCCTTCCCTCTAGTCTTTCACTGCTAAATTAGGGACGGCTAGCGCAGATATCCCTCGTTTAGCTTTGCACAAAATTCAAAACAAACGAAACCCAATAACAACTTTAAGGTTGGCTCTTCAGCCCACAATAATTTTCAAACAAATTGCGAAGATCAAAACAGTTGGATTGACTACAGAGCAAATCAGCATTTTAATTGTGTGTTTGAAGTTAAGCACAAAGCTACACAATGGGCTATTTGTGCTCTGCCTACCAGGGTATCGAAACCCAGTTTCTAGCGTTGTAAGTCCGCAGACATACCGCTGTGACACTGGGGGGCAGCATTTTAATGAAATATAAGAGGGAATCCTTAATAACTGCGGTTTTAATTAAATTTCAAATCGGGTTAAGAAATGAAGCTATGAGCTAAAAGTTTGTACTTAAAAAACAACAACTCAGAAACATTCCATGAGCCGCTATTCCGCGGCTAAAAACATATTCCAAGATCACATTTTAACATCGCTTCAGGATTGCTCGTTTCTAAAATTTTAATTCAAATATCAGAAGGTCAAGCAAAATCATACAAGATCTTAAGTAAATTTGTATCACAGCACTAATAATTTTAATGATTAAGGACTTTAAATCTATTTCTATTTTTATAGCACATTCATTGTATAATAAGATGTTGTGTTTACATTGAAACTTCTCTAGAAAAGTACACAAGAAGCAGGACTTTACTTACTCACTACGCTTTAATATAAATTTCATAAAATATTTCTCACAAGATAAAGGAATATATTTTGTGTAGACACGTGCTACTCATGTAACGATCCATTTCATTTAGATAAATAGTATGCTGTTATTTCCTATATATCTTTAAACAAGTTAAAACTAACAGATTTATAACAGCGAATTACATTTAATTCCAAAAAACTCCCCTTTTTATTTTTAACCATTTTAATATGTATATATATTTATAAAGATTTCGCAACGGTTACACAAATTTTAACATTTAAAGCAGAGTGTGAAAATATCATCTCTACGATATTTTTAAGCAACATTTCATCGAAAAAGGTCAAAAGAAAGAGCTTTGCACAGGAAAGAGAAGCAAATTAAACATGTAGTGCAAACTACAGCGTTCAATATATAGTGTATTTTAGTAAGAGTTGTATCTGCCGTGAAATATGGGACCTAATTCTAAATATGCATATAAGTATCTACTGTGTATATATTTATATATATACATATTGGATGTATGAATATACAACTTTTCCATTTTCCTTTTTCAGTGATATCCTTTCACAACTTTAAATGAATGTAGTTATACGCTTATATAACAAAGGTTGCAGTTTGATGCTGTTTTTCGTTAAGAAAACAGATTAGTAAATAGTTTTGACTGATAATTATCTACGGGTCGTTTGCAGTCGTGATTGTATCACTTCGTCTGTTAATAATTGCAGACGCGATTAACATCATTATGTTAAGTAAAGGTGGCGCTGACCTTGAGTATCCAAGAAACCAATTAGTCGAGGATTTTCCTTAGCATAAAGTCTCAAGTCCTTGGCCTCAAACAGATTAAAACTGCCATGTGATTGGCGGATATGCTTGTGTGCGTGCCAGCAGGTGGGCACGGAGCACTTGTGAGTGATACAGGGTTGGACTTCCCTGATCTTATCTCTTTGTAAAATATATACATAACAATTGCACAGATCGGCACATTCTTAAGCTATCAGGAATTAGTTGCTTTTGTTGCCAACACAGGCATTCTATTAGCTTTCAGTTAGGAATTTGTTTTGTCTTCCTCCCTTTTTTTCTTTTCAGTGCACTTTTGGTTCTTTGAATTTTAAATACATTTATTACTTCTTTCCAATGTGATAACATATATAAACACTTTCCGTATTTATGTACGGCTCTAATTACGCGAAAACTTTGTAAAATATATAAGAAATACGACGGTTTGCTGATCTACATTTTGGTTAGAGCAACTAAATTTAAAGAAGCGAAGTAGGACAAATCAATTAATCGAAGCAAGAACATCATTTAACTTAGAACACACGTATATAAGTGATAAAGTAACTGTAGTTTTAGTTATCCATTTCCCATTCTTTATGTATATATATACACGCATGTACATTTGAGCTGATAAAAGTATTTCCGACCCATGTTTTGTGAGATTAATGTATATGTATACGTAATAAAGAGACTTAAGCTCCAGCATAAATTATTGCTTAAAGTTAAAAGTTAAGGCTTTGACAACCTTAAAGTTTCTCACAGCCTTAAAGAACATAGTTTTTAGCTTTAGGATTCAAACTTCTCTCCACCAGAGGGTGTGGTGCATGTACTTAAACTTTGTGTGTACAACACCATACATAAAAAAAAACCAAAAAAAAACGTAGGTAAAGTCTTATCTTCCGCCGTAATTCCCTGTTTCAACTATCATAACCATTTCCATACCCAAGTTACATGTTTGATATATATGAAAAAACTATTATGAATGCATGCAAAATGAACTTGTAGTTCAGTGTGGCTGGTAAGAAGCGGTTTCAGTGTGTATCTTGTGAGATTTTCTAGCTGGATCGAGTAGCCAGAGGCATTGCAGGAACATTTGGTAGTGTTTCTTATATTTGACTTGTGTTTGTTTACATATGTCACCAGGTAGTATACTGATAATGTTTGCTTGTTTTAAACTACACAATGGACTATCTGAGTTTTGTACACCGAGGGGATTCTTTCGAGTCCGAGATTTTAGCGTTATAAGTCTAAACTTACCCCTGCCCCACCAGGGGACTGATGATGTTCACTCAGTTCAAAAAGTGTTATCATTGATTCCAAAACAAGAAAGACAACTAATAGATAATTAAGCATGCATCAATCACGGCTGCTGAGTAATGGCATAATATAGCATATACACTTAAATCAATCTGTAAAATGTAGTCTATTTTCCATTAACATTTACAAATGAACCTTTACCATTACCTTATGTTAAAAACCTTTATAAAAGTAGACTTAAGTAGTGATTTCTTGATTATAATATGCGTCTAGCTTTACTGAAATTGTTATTTGTTTTGCTGGAAAAGTTCTCGCTATATTATGTATAACTATTTTAAATCTGTTTTTTATCAAATGTTTCGACATCTCAATAGTAATATGGATTTGAATGTTTTTAAACTTTTAGTAACGTAAATAATAATCCGTGAAAAGCCTCGCCGCCATCACAAACCATTTTGGAGTAGTAAAGAATCACCTTATTTGTAGTTTTGATACTGATTGAAATGATCGCTGTTATTCTTTTGTATTTGAATAAAAATAATGTGATGATAGTAAATGTTAACTGGACAAAATCAAGAAAAGATCATCCAAGCGAATTTTTGCTGACAGTACACCGAAAACGCTGAACCAACTTAAATTTTATATAATCATTTTTTATCTTTTCGGTAATTATCTAAACCCTAGTTCCACACATTATGCTTACATGTGCTTGTTTCAGACAAGGTGACACGCCGTCGATGTTTTAAAATACCGAACAAATAAACTTCCCAAACACTTCAGGGGCATCTGACACAGCACTAAAAATAGAGGATGAATTTTCCACCAGTGACAGAAGCTGATAGGGAAAGCCATTGTATAAACAAAGCAGTTTTAAAACATTTTATGCTTATAGTTCATACCCCTATTGCGTGTATTTTTGTTCTTGTATAACGATATCTGCATTTTAAAAGTAGAGAAACAAAATTAAAGTTCCAGAAAGAAAAACTGAATTCTAGCTAAAAGTCTTTTGATATTAAAAATCGATAATCATAAAATGTTTTCAAATCATAAGATAATGTGGACAAAGAGAGGTTTATATTATAAAAATATCGGTATTTGGTTTTGTTATTTATATTTATTCGACCTATGTTTGTTTATAGAAATATATTACAAATGATTATGTCCTGTACAATCAGTTTGTCTTTCATAAGGGCCCGGCATGGCCAGGTGGTTAGGTCACACGACTCGCAATCTGTGGGTCGCGGGTTCGAATCCCCACCAAACATGCTCGCCCTTTCAGCCGTGGGGGCGTTATAATGTGACGGTCAATCCCACTATTCGTTGGTAAAAGAGTAGCCCAAGAGTGGCGGTGAGTGGTGATGACTAGCTGCCTTCCCTCTAGTCTTACACTGCAAAA
>NW_013665778.1:459401-472779 GCF_000517525.1 Limulus polyphemus | reverse complement strand
TACACTGCAAAATTAGGGACGGCTAGCGCAGATAACCCTCGTGTAGCTTTGCGCGAAATTCATAATCAAACAAAATCAATCAAATCTTTCATAAGAAGGGTGATGTCTGAAATCTATGTACAATACACCCAAATACATATATCTTTATTTAGTCTTGAACAGAAGAATCAAAGAAAAACAGTAAGAAAACAAAAATATTTTAACTTGTAAATTTTCTGCAATTTCAAAGCTACAGAATGTAGGAACATTTACTCGTTTTGAACATCATTTTTTGGTTACCTTTTATTATTAGACTGTGTTCTTGTTTTCGCGATTATGGGCTTTCCTGGTTAAATATAACTCAAATTTCTTTGCATATCTATAATGCATACTAGCTGTAAGTGCTCACCTATTCTACAAATGCTTAACGCCAGTTCAGCCTTATGAATACAAAGTTTTTCTGATGGGGATTATGTCAAAGCTCATTTTAATGCAACAAAAAAGGGGGGTATTTACTTCACGTAAAGTTGGTCAGTATATTTTCTCATTAGTAGGGGACATTCTAGGCAACTTTCTTCACCCGCAACTTATTCTCAATGAAAAATCACAAAGCTTTCGAAATATGGCCTTGAACTGAAAGAACCATTATGGAGTCACTTTTCGTCTCAAGGACAGTAACATATTGCTGTAACGTTATTGAAATCATATTGACAAATCCATGTTTCGTTAAAGATATTAAAACACATATCTTTATTTCTGCTACTAATCAGGAGTTTTTTTTTTGTGCCACGTTGACTCAGTTTTAACATTTAGAGCTTATTACTCTAGAATTCCAGGCTCCATTCTTATGGCAGACACACAAAAATGCTAAAATACAAACTACAGAATATTTGTTTGTCGTAGGTGAAATGACTACTAATTTTACCCTTCTATAACTAGCACAAGATATATATTTAGTCAAGTATATTCAGTTTCTGCACGTAGCTAATAACATCCGTGTTAGCCGGATGTAGCAAGGCCGTAAACATTTCCTAATCCTTTTATACGGGTAAAAGATATACACTGCATTTTAAGTCTTTAGCTGACGTGAAGGTAGCATATTCACACAGATGATACACACCTTGTACAAAGTGCATTAGAATGGCTTAGAATTGTAAATAAAGAATTCTGGGTTTCCAAGTTCACTTGTATCTATAAGCAAAGAATACTGTGTTTCCAAAGGTACATGTGTTTACTTATTTTCATTTGCAGTCTGTGTTTGATTTATTCTTTGCTCAACTGTCCTGAACTTGCATTTTAGGCATAATTTAGACTTTAGGTATCAGACTACCTGAATGCCACATTTTTCACAGAATGAAGCTTGTGTGACAACGGTGCATATCTTTGTTGATTATTTTATTGTTATTATTCATTTGTTAAAGCCCTTTTTTGTTTGAGAAATGTCCTTCGGTAAATGCATTTATAATGATTGTGGTTTTTGTTATTATAGAGAAATAAGGCTGGCTTTCCTCAGCAAAGCAATGACATGCCCTTTCCATCACAAATCAGGTTTTCTTTTGTTGTTTTTCTACTTATGGTTAGTGAACCATCCTAGGCACAGACCACAATGAAGCTATGGTCTCACAGATACGATCTTTCTGCTTATCTGTTGGAAAGTTACTTCAATGGTGAAGACATCATTGTTCACAACGAGTGTCATCAAAATAAAAGCATTTAGACATCCTATCAACAACGAGTGTCATCAAAATAAAAGCATTTAGACATCCTATCAACAAGATGGACTTAACATTGTAATAAAGAGACAATTATCATCTTTGATTGATTTATTTTTTTTAATGGCAAAAGTAGACTCTTCTAAACTTGTGGGTTAACAATAATGTAGATTAAAATATATGGGGCATGTTGTAGATTTTATTCACAAATATTGAAAATTATTTACAGTCCACATTCTTAATCAGTTATAGATTTCATATCAAGTATGATTTAGCACTTTACGAATAAAGCTTCTTGGTACTACTTCCAAAGATCGATCTGCTTAATATATCTAGAAGTATTAAGTATTATATTACGAAGGCAATAAAAAATGTTGTTTTATTTTATATCAAATAGTTTTATAATATCTCGCATTTGTTAGCTATAGAATTATCTTTTTTTTTTCATCATGACTACCACTTCAATAAAAAAAAATATAATGCCAGAAAGGGCCTGATCGAAATTCAGCGTCAGTTAAACAATAACGCGAAAGTCATGTATGATTGTAGATGATGTTTACCACATTTTCACAATTAGTCCATTATGGATTACAAATACAATCTATGTTTTGTCTAGAACGTGCCACTTGTCACGTTTTTGATTACTTTGTCAGATCTATAAGGTAGCTCTTGCTTCGACAACCTAGGCTTTTTAATACATCTGCTGGTATATTTGTTTAATGGGAATTGTTTTTCATACAAAAACGCATTACTAATAAAATGGACTGTAAGAAATAAAAACAACTAACAATTCTATGGTAAAAAATTCACATTTCAACTATCGGTAAAAAGTAAGTTTCAAACAGTACATAACATGAGTAATCTGGTATTATACCTTTCCGTTGTACAGTTGGTAATTGGAGGAAGATATTTTATTTCAGTAAGCAGTACACTTATTGCCTATACTGACCATATTTCTACTGAAAACGTCTATCTTCTAACTTACAAATTTCTAGATCATTACCAACAATGATGCTTCAGAAAAACAGTGGTATACTAAAGATTTGAGATATTATTAGATTCAATGCCCTTTTGAAGATATGACTTCTCAAGAAGTGCTTGTTTTGTAAAACATTTCGAAGACTGACTACCTCCCCCTTTTTAATCAGTATGATTAGGAGACGAAAATATTGTGTTACAAAAATCCTAAAGACTTACCAACATTTTTGTTTTTCATTTAAACAGTATACAATTATAGTATGAAAATATTGTGTTACAAATATCTCAAAGACTTATCTACCGACATTTTTGTTTTTCATTTAAACAGTATACAATTAGGCGACGAAAATATTGTGTTACAAAAATCTTAAAGACCTACCAACATTTTTGTTTTTCATTTAAACAGTATACAATTAGGAGACGAAAATATTGTGTTACAAAAATCTTAAAGACCCACCAACATTTTTGTTTTTCATTTAAACGGTATACAATTAGGCGACGAAAATATTGTGTTATAAAACATCTCAAAGGCCTACCAAAACTTTTGTATTTGAAATCATGCAGTTTAAAGTTCTGAGTCATTCAGACTAAACATGGCTAGTACTTTATTCTTTAAACGTGTGCCTCGAGTGGAAAGAACTGGTGAGTCACAGATCATTTACTTAAACCCCACAGCCTTGTCGTTCGAGTAGTAAACGTTGACTTTAATTTCATTCGTCAAAGGAGCGTCTGCTGACCATAAACAATTGATTGGTCTCCCCTTTTTTTGCAGCCCTTTTTCACGTGACCTGTATCATTCTTCTTTATAACAAAGAACTGCAAACTTTCCCATCTAACTTAGAAGCTACAAGAATGAAAGATATGTGCTGCACCAACAAGCGCAACGTTCCGTCCAAGTGTCTAACAAACAGAAGTCTGAAAGAGGGTTCTGCTCGAAAATGATGGGCGTGATTTTTTGGCATCATTCCCCCTCATTCTCTCTCTAACCGCCTACCGTTGCTATTCTCTCTTTTTTTTTATCTGTTGTTTCGGGCTCATTTTTCTTAGACAAGAAGGTCAATAAATATCCAAGGAAGATGTTTTAAACCACAAAATATATTTGATTGTAATTATGTAAGGCTCCATTTTAATTGCTTTTTAATAAGCGTTTTTCTGAAATTTTGTCAGAAAAATAAGTCCAAAAAGGAACAATTAAAATCTTGGAATTATTCTAAAAATAACATATTGCATTTAGTATTGTTGCAAAATAATCATGACTAATTTAATATGATTTTTTTTCTTTTTAATCTGAGGCTGTTACACAAAGATTCTACAACAGGGTATTTGCCTTTCAATCACGATCAATTTTTAAAAGAACACATTAGTTCTTTTGGGATTGTTTTGAGAAAATCAATCGTGATATGAATCATACTTATTGGTATTTTTCTGAACATTTACATAAATTGGCATTGTTACTAACATTGTTAAGCAAGCATAAGAAAAAATGCCATGAACGAAATATATTTAGTAATAAAGTTTGTTCTTGCTATATTTAAGTTCTTCGTTAATTTGTTTAGGTCAATCTCTCGCGTTTTTCATATTCCAGGCTAGTCATTAAAATTAGGTATCTTTGTTTTGTGATTGTTTTATGTCTTAAAGGCTGTCACAAAGTTATCCACGTAAACAAAACATGAAACAAACTGTTTCAACACTTTAAAGGTAATAAATGTTCTGTTTGTTTGTTTCGGATATTCGCGTAAAGCTGCACAAAAGCTATCTGCAGTAACCGTTCCTAATTTTGAGCTGATAAACTAGAGGGAAAGCAGCTAGTTAACAACACCAATCACCAACTCTTGGACTACTGGAATCGATTAGAGGGACTGGAGAGTCACTCTTATAACACATTCACAGCCCTAAAGTACAATTGTGTGGTAGAAGATATGCGAATCGTGGAATTTCAGGCTTACAGTCTGACATGTTAATCAGTAGCCCACGTACGGCCCAAGTATAAAATGAACGTTCAGAAAAAGACACATCGCGTTAAGTATGCGGTTATGGCAAAAAAACAACAACAATAATTGAAATGAAAAGTAACGTGTATGAATATTAAATTTTATCAAAGGGCACACGTCTAAGCTGAGTCTAACATGGAAAATCCAGAGAAACAATAAAGTATTATATTCATCCTAGGTTCCAAAAAAGTAGATTCACCAAAACTGGAAAAAGAAAAACAAGAATTAGTAGAACAGCTTCCTAAATGTTTCACTCACAAAAGCAATTCAAAGTTCTATATACTTCTAAGGATCAAGAAAGTCATGAAATCAGTTTTGTTAGCAAACTTTCTTCTGAGAGTGGAAACTCGTTATTTCGAATGCTAATATTAACAGATCTACACAAGCACTGTTGCATCTTTATAAATTAGTTTTTTTTACATGGCCTGGCGATAGCATGTGTTAAAGGCGTCACATAAACTAAAGGTCTAAATGCGTTATAATGAAACAGACGTAAATTAATTCTGTTCTAAAGCATACGAATTGTCCTTACCCTTTTAGTGGATTTTGAGTCATAAATAAACGGATTTGAGTTCTCAAGATAGTATTACTGCCAACACCAATTAGCTGTAATCATTTCAAACTTCTACTTGAATAGATAGGAATAACTTTATGTTACCTTTGCTTGTAAGGAATCGACAGCGTTAATTTTACAGACAGGATTATTTTGTTTGTCCCACCAAAGCCTTATTCAACCGCTAGCTTAACAAGATAATATTACCGTTATGTTTAATAAGCATGGTCAGGTAGAAAACAAACGTTTTTCCTTGTAACTTGTAAAAGATTAATCCAAAGTGTATAAATTAACAGCCATTAAGGACATATCCATAAAACATAAAAGAAAAAATACAAACAGTTGTATTATCGCTAATTTTTACAGTAGGAGCGCATATACAACCATAGCCAAGGTACAGACCCGTACTTCAAATGGACCATAAAGCTAAGCCTTTAAACATTTATGATTATCTGATAAAAGCAGCAAAAGCTCTTTAATTCGCAATAAAAAAAATAATATAACTTCAAACAAGGTATTTCTACATTAATTTAATCTCTGTCTAGAGTTGGTATATTATTATATGCAAATCTAGTTGCACTTCAGTATTAAAATATTTCAAAATTGCCATCTAAGAAGAGTACGGGATAATAAGGAAGAAGGGATGAAAAAATATAATGAAACAAAAGCATGTTAAGTTGACATATTTTACAACATGAATATGACAGCAAAAAACCCACAAAAACGAGAGAGAGAGTAGTCTGTTTTAACGCTAGGTACAAGCTTTGAAAACAGTCATCCAAGTAAAAGGAATGACCAACAAATAGAACATGTAGAAAGTGATCAAACTGAAATTTCACTTCTAATGCCGCTTAGGAATGGAAAAATCCCCAACAGATAGAGATATTAAAACCATTAACATTAGTGATCCCAAGATGAAACGCTTTATGATAGCTCATGAATTGTATAAACGCTGAGGACCTTTCCTCACAGGTAAAGAAGGGAAAGATAGCTCCTCAGAACATAATTACTAACTACAAACGTGAGTCGACTGATCTCATCAAAGCAATATCACTAATTTTAAGTGCAGCTGAAACACATTATCTCATCGACCCCCAGTGTCACAGCGGTATGTCTGCGGACTTACAACGCTAGAAACCGGGTTTCGATACCCGTGGTGGGCAGAGCACAGATAGCCCATTGTGTAACAAACATTATCTTATCATAATGAGTTTGAGGAGGCAAAAGAGACTACAATATTCTTGGAAGAGAAATGGGACTTTGAGCCCAAACTGTACCAAAAGATGGACGAAAAGAGAAGTGTCATATTCATGATGCAAGCGAGGATCAGTGAGAGAGTTCTAGAAGAAAGATTTAAAACTGCAGTGTTTTATTTCTGTTTGACATCGTAACACACTAGAGTCATGGGGGCTAACAACACTAACTGTAGAACATGCTCGAGAAAGAAAAGCGAACACGTATAAGATTGTTGACGATTTCGTAGTTATGAAGTCCCGAAGGCATAAATTTTATTTCAGCATTTGGTAAATACATATAAGAAATCGTAAATCCCCAAGTAATTTTCTATTAACACTAATGTAAATATGTAACTGGTGGGTGGTTGATCTATATTGAAATTGAACATCCGTCATCACAAGCGTTTTGTCTGCCTCTTTAAACCTCGTAATTATTATTTCTGGCAGTTATTTAGATGTAAAAATAATTATTTCAAAAGAAATAATTACTAATCTAGGGTGCTCGAAGATTAAACAATCCTCCTTCACCCCGCGCGTGGCCTAGGAATATGGGTATGTAAATATAAAAAGGTAATAAGATGGATTTCGACTTTTATATCGCACCCACAGCTGAAAAGTGCAGAGCATGTGATCAGCGGTATCGCGTTTAAAGGTCGGGACCTTTATTCTATAGTACAGTACTCTGCCAACTAGACCATGCTAGGCTCAGTTTGAATTTACTGTGTGAGTGTATGGTGAGATTCGCTTGAATTAGATGTAAATTAATTTTTAAATGTTCCACAAATTATCGACAAAAGGTACGTGTTTTTTCTCATCTCTATGATAAATATGATATAGTTTACGTTTTTATGTTCATTTCTTACTCCTTTAAATTCAAATAATTAACGTTTAATTTCTTATTGATTTCCTGACAGTCCGATTCAAGAAAAACTAATAATCGACAAAGAAACACAGAAAGCATTAAGTTGGTTTTACAAAATTAGCTCGCTTCTCTAAGAAGGTTGATAAATCTATTATTTTATAATCAATGCATAATTTCATATTAAGTATATAGTCATCAAACATAAATTAGATAACTTACTTTGACCTATTTCTTAACAGAATAACAAGTCGCCATTCATATAGTTTCGATTTTTATTTATTGCTGTTGCTGTAGTGCATATTTTTTTCTATTTCAGAACGGTAACAGCTTTTGGCAACTAACAAGTAAAAGTAAAACACAATGTGAGTCAAGATCACCATTTCTACGACTTGTATAAAACAAGAGAGGACACAAGGGTCGTGTCCTCTCTTGATTTTTGGCTTCCTTCACTTAGTAACACATTCACACGCACACAAATATAATTGTATATTATAGCTTGAAACGCAAGTTTGACTTCGGTAAGATATGGGCTGTGGTTTACGTGATGAGGACAAAATGAAAATTATAGCGACAATTTATGTTATTGATGTAAAGCAAAGGTGAATTTAAAGTTGTCATCTATGATATTCAAGAAAAGTGCCCGCCCAGTGGCACTGAGGTATACTCGTGGACTCACAACGCTAGAAACAGGGTTTTGATACCAGTGGTGGGCAGAGCACAGATAACTCATTGTGTAGCTTTGTGCTTAACTACAACCAAACCAAGAAAAACACAAAGTGGATTATAGCCGTCATCTTTATTAACAAAGAAAAGCACAAAGTGTATTATAGCCGTTATCTTTATTAACAAAGAAAAGCACAAAATGGATTAAAGTCGTCATCTTTATCAACCCATGAAATGCACAAACTGGATTGAAGTTGCCATTTTTATTAACTAAGAAAAGCAATTAACTGAGTGAAGCATATTCAAAACTAATTAGTCATCACCTCTTCTATAAAAGCAAGCTTCAAGGTGAATTAAAGTCGTCATCTCTACTCTTAAAGTGAAGTATAAAGTGAAATGGAGTTATTTCTGCTATCCAACTAAACCACAAAGTGATCTGTTCTGCTGTCCATATAAAGCATAATAGAATTATGTATTAAGATTAGAAAACAAAAACGACGTTTTGTCGCACGATGAAAGATATATCATTAGATATTCCAGACGACTAGTTTCGATAACACAGTTACCATAATCAGGGCTGGTGACTAGTGTTAGCAAGACTTATATTACACTTCAAGAGTTAATTGGTAAACTCATTTTTGAAACAGGATCAGGAGACAAGTAAATGGTCAACAGTAAGCAAGGTGACACTTAATTAAGAGAAAGAATTATTCTAATATGGCTCATTGATTGGTCCATTAGTTCTATTTATACATACAGATCTGTTTTTTTAGTATGCAAATACCTTATTTTAAGTTCCTTTCTATGTTTTTTGCGTAGTTCCTAATTTTTTCCCATTTTCCCAATCATAATTACCTTCACAGTTCCAGAAATGTTCAGCTACAGTTGATGATGTTATATTACCATATTTTATGATATACTGGTGTGTATTTTTTCAATCTTGTTTGATATACGTACAATTTACCACAACTACAACTTCTAGTACAGTAGCACAATGTGATCGAAAAGAAATTATAACAAACTTATTCACAATCGTCTCTTTCTCTGTGCTATAGTAGAACAAGACACGATTTCTAATCTTTATGTCTACAATCCGGTTAAAGCACAGCATGCGTCTTTTGAACCATTAAAAATACTCTCGAAGTAAAGCATCATATATTTTAATGTCCTCATCTTTACAAAATCATGAATAGTATTTTCTGGCTTAACATCAATCTGACCGTTGTAAAATTGAAACAAAATTATTTAATGATATTTAGATAATTAGGCTTTCAATATAATATCAAAACGTTTTAAAAAGGCTTCTAAAAATATATATCACAATCAGAGAAATGCTTGTTTTCTTCGATGTTATCAAGATTTAAGTTTTTCTTTTTTTTATGGTGACGGTTTCTAAGTAAACTACAGCCACTCTTAATTCCGTTATCCTATAGTTATTCAATAGTTCGTTGTAAATAAATAACTCGTTAAACGTTTCTTGTAGTTGATTTTTTTCAGAATTTTGAACAGATAGACAAGAGGGAAGGCAGATAGTCAATAGCATTTACCGCCAACTATTAGACTACTTCTGACTGACCAAATGATCAGAATTGATCTTTACTATTATTGCGTAACCATGGTCCAAAAATGCAGAACGATTTCTTGCGGCAACGGGACTCAAGTCGTGAACCCTTAGATCCACTGTCTTGGCACACTAACCAATTAATAAGATGATCTGGTTTTAAAGTAAATAATTCAGTTTATAACTAATGAGATATATAGTCATGAATTACTCATTAATTCACAATAATTATTCTGATTCGAAGTCTTAAATTAGCACACTTTCTTTAGTTCACATTTACCCTCACTTACGGAAGGGTATTGCAATGGGGTCCGTTGTGTGTGGGTCTGTCTGTGTTTCCACGCGCGTATCTCGAAAACTAATAACCCGATCGATGTACACGAAAATTTTACATAAAATTGGAATTCAGTATAAAACAGTATGGAAATTTAGTCCGGATCCGGATCATGGATCTCTTTGAAGCATTTTTTATAATGAGAAGATAGGGCATTTTCCCGGTTTTTGGTTAATAACTCTGTAAGTGTGATCGGATTTGTACCAAATTTCATGGGCACATTAAGGTTGAGACTCATCACACTAGAAAAAATTATTCTGATTATTGACCATTCTGGATCTGAGATGGATTTTCTGAGTTTTCGAAGGTGAAGTTTGACGTTATCCAATATAAACGCATGCAATCTCGAGAAGGAGCAACGGGGCGAGTGTATGCAATCTCTCTGATTGCTCTTGTTTCTAATATTTTAAATTAAAGATGAAGAAATGATATTCAGTGAAGAGAAAACTACTTACTATGTACTTTACAAATGCATGTAATATATATAGTTTTCAAATTTCCTTACTCTTAAATTTTCCTTAACTTAAGTGCTCTTTCAAAACCAACAAGAAAAGGTTTAATATTTTTCAAAGAATATTTGTCCTAAGGTTTAAATATACCACAATACAAGTAAAATATTAACTTTGAGTGACTGGAAAGCAAACCAGTAATCTATATAAAACTATGGCGCTCGAAGAATAATTTAAAATGTTTTTATTCGCCCTTTAAAAGTATATGGTGTTTAAAACTCGGACTTAAATAATAAACTATTACAGGGTTTAAAATATTAAGCTTTTTGGAGGATGACAGTTTCAACCCAGATAGTTGCCTAATCCTTAAATTTTAATGACTAAAACGTACTCCTCTATAGCTAACTTTCAACCTGAGAGGGTTGGATGCAAGATGATTATTTTGAAAGGATCGAACTTTCAACTCAAAGGTTCTTATATTTTCTCCACCCTTGAGGACTGAAATTTACATCCCTTTCTAAGTGTGTTTAATCTCAAACTGATATTCAATTATTTTTATTAAGGTGTACTATGAGCGTATAATTCTACTTTATCAGTCTAGTCTAACCTTTGCTATTTTCTTAACGTTTAACAAAATATAAACACGTAGCTGCCAAGGATAGGGCTTTTAGTGATGGAAAGAAATATTTTATTAACATGTGTTTTTACCACAGCTGTCTTTAATAGCTTGAGCAAGAAAGTATGACGAAAAAAAATCTTTTTTTTTTCTCATATTGTATAAGTAATGTGGACACCAGCATATACTAGGAGAATGTTGCCCATCTCCACCCACACGCAGCTGTTTCTCATTTTTCAAAACGAGACATTTGAAGTATGTTACAGTAGATGCAGGAGTATAAAAAGCTTTTACGGGTAGACTTAGTTTAATGATATGGTAGTTTAACTTTCTGTTGTGCAGTACGTGTTTTATATTCTTCTTGAGTCTCAGGTGCGAGTGCTTGTCTTTGTGTTCCGCAGAATTTGGTTATTTACTTTGAGTATTGCATTACTCTCACAGTGTTCAAGTATATTTAACTGCTTCGAAAATTACGTTTAAGTTCCCGACTTCAAACCTTGACTATCTATATACGTGTGACGTTCGAGGTTTTCCAGGTGTAGAATAAAACTAGCGGTTAGAATCAATTAAGTAATATTTTGACGAAACATTTTCCCATTTAGTTCTTTTACGACCTCCGTGCAACTTAAAACTATTTTTGTAATATTTTGTTCTTTCTGTTTTTTGTTGTTGTTTTTTTTTTCATTTTGATGATTTATGTTTTTATTCTATAGGATACACTTTTATGTTTGTTTTAAAACAGAACATCACCTGTTCTTAATACACATTTAACTATTACATAATGCCTTTGACCGACCTTTAAACTTTTGAATAGAGGTAACCAGCACAAAATCTATGAAACGAAACTCTCTTTCTAAATGGTATCTCTAAGGCCTTATCCTCAACCTTTACAAATTTGAACTATTTTAAAGATTAAAAACTTCTATTGACGGTATTTTCCTGTCGGATACCCTCTTTAATGTTATCAAACTTGCTCTAAAATTATCTAATGTATTGATATCTTTAAGTCCCCTCTTTACTCTCAATATATTTGGTCTAAATAAATCGTTAAGTCCATTGGTAGTTCAGCGGTAAGCTAGGAGAAACGCTGAAATTCGGGTTTCGATTCATCCCGATGGACACCGTGCAGATAGCCCATTGTGTATATTTGCGTCACAATGAAACAAACCATTAGTGTCTTAGAATATTTATCATGTCAATTGTGTTGTCTATTAAACATAACCAAATACGATCTAAAGACATTTTCAGGTCTTGGCTTTAATAATAACAAACTTGGACTAAAATTTATCAGGGTCCAATTGATGTACAAACTTTTGCGCTTTCTGCCTCAAGATGTTGATGGTGAACTTTACTTCAAAATATAAATTTTTCCAACAATATATCTTGCAGTTTGATGTAGTTTTAATATGGCGTTTCGTTTGTTTAATATGCACAGTTAACATTGTTTACATACATTTGTTGACAATTGAAACTTCTTTATATAAACGTTATATTTTTTGTGTCTATTACAAAATTTGCATTAATTATTTTATGAACTTTTAATGGTTGTTAGTTCATTTAGTAAGAACTTCAGTAAGTCATGTGTAGTATTCTGCACTGTCATTCCTAACTGTAATTTTAAGGTTTTCATACATGATTCGTGCTTTTTACTCAAAATACTCATGTAACTTTTGAATGCTTTTTTTGTAATGTTTTTTGTGTTATTTTGCACACCTTTTTAGGTGGAGTTGTACGTTTTCCAACAACTTCTGTTATTTACTATTCATTAGAAAGAGCTTTACTCGTCAATAGGATAATTTGATGTTCTTTCTTAATGATTTCCATGAAAAGATGATTACCACCTTGGCATCTGCTTTCTTCTTAAATGAATAAAAAGTATCCCCCCAAAAAAAGAAAAGGAAAATTGCATTACTGCACTTACAACTTCGATAAAAAAAATATTAACAGAGAACAGTGCATGGCTAGACTTACCCCTCTAGTACCATACACAAAAGACTGTTTTATGGCTCACGAACTTTGTAGCATTTTTTACTTAAACGTAAGCAATACGATCACGAATATTTCTAGGTAATTACTCAAGGATAGCTTTCTTCATAGAAACTCCTCTCTTGTTTTGTTTAAACATCAATTAAATTTCGTTTTTGTTTCTGCTTCAATAAATCGGTTTTGAAATTCCAAAACTGTGTGTAATTAGAGCCGCTAATTGAATTAATCTGTCACGATAAACTAGTAATCTCTCATTACATACCATGTTCCTCTACCTTCTATAGTAATACAGAAGTATTTCAAATTATTGATTATTTAGTTTCTACACTGTCATAGCAGCAACATGTGGTCCAGAGTATTTAACGTTGTCTTGTTCTAGTCCCCTCAGCCCTTTGTTCTTTTGCTAGATGACGTATTCTGCCCGCAAGGGTATTTTATTACTTCTTTTTTTTTTTTTTT
>NW_013665778.1:441939-458473 GCF_000517525.1 Limulus polyphemus | reverse complement strand
CAAACAAACAAACAAACAATCTACACTGTCATAGCGGCAACATGTGGTCCAGAGTATTTAACGTTGTCTTGTTCTAGTCCCCTCAGCCCTTTGTTCTTTTGCTAGATGACGTATTCTGCCCGCAAGGGTATTTTATTACTTCTTTTTTTTTTTTAATTCTGAGTTAAAACTAGTTAAAACTGGAATATATTTTGCTGGACTAAAGTTGACAGTTGGTCAATGCTGTTAGGAAACAGAAGTCATGAGGTGATGCTGTCCACTCGACAAAGAAAGCAGGATGATGTTTAAAATCCAGGCACAATTTCTTTGCTCAGTTCTACTTTGCTTTCATCATGACTAGTTCGGCAAAGATCCACATTGAGAGATCGAAATCTAATGAGTCATTTATTCAATAATCCAGTACAGGCGACCATCCACTTATCAACGCAGATACTCACTTTAGTTTTATATTGTGTCTAAATAAAGATTGTTTTCACTGTTTTTTAAATAAGTCCAATCTGTTTATTTCTCGCGTAACTCGAAATTCAATCACGTTATTGGCGGTTTTACCTCAAAATACCACAACCTTTCAACGCATGGAGAAGACAAGACGTAGGGGGTGACATAAAAGAGGTCAGATCCGAACCCTCTATACCACTTTCGTTAGGCCGAAAGGGGTATGCCAAGTTTGGTTAAGATCAATAGATTAGCATGGGCAACACATAGGGACCATCGTGGAGTGATATAGTTGGAACAAATTTAAACCCCTTGCGCCACTTACCATTGGACCATAAGGATACATGCCGGGTTTGATGGAAGTTTGTCCAGTTGTTCCTCAGCTAAAAGCAGATACACACAAATTGACTTTTATCAAATAATGGTATATATAGATATAAAACCTAATAATAGCTTTTATAAGCATAACACGATAGACGAAATTTTATACCTAGGGTATCCGTACAAGCTACATTTGTTTGCATATTTGGTTTAGGATATTTACGCAAAGCTACGCAAGGATTATCTTTGATACTTCTCCCTAATTTCTAACTGATAGACTAGAGAAAAGCGGTTAGCCAACAATACTCGCCGTCAATTATTGGGCTACTCTTGTCTGACCGAATATTATAACGCTCTTATAACGCTCTCACGGCAATAAAGCTGCACAAGTAAGAAGGTTGGAATTTCTACCCAGAACTAAGTACCAGCACCACTACTACATTATTAAAAAGAATTAAGTATATAATTTAAATTAGTCTGTCAAGACCAAGTTAGAAATGTTTTCTTACACTTAGTGTTATTGTTATTCTTTTCTCTTCTCGGTAATTCAGATCTTCTACACAAATTTCTCTAAAAACGTTTGAAGTGTTTGCTTGTAATATGTTTGTTTATTGAACTTCACGCAAAACTACTCAAAGGCTATCTTCTTTATACCTCCTTAATTCTAAAGTGATAGACCAGAATGAAGGTAGCTTGTCAACACCACCCACCGCCAATTATTGGACAACTCTTTTTCAATGAATAGTAGGATTGATCAACATATTATAACGCTCCTATAACTGAAAGACCGATCTTCTTCGATGACGGCATTCGCACTAACCACCAGACCACTCCAGGCCCCGTGTAATGTGTGAACACAGTTCTTTTGATGTTTGCCCAGAACAGACATAACTTTCTTAGCCAACACGGCCCTCTCAACCCAAATTTTGGCTTCATTGGTTCAACATTTTTCGTGAAGTGCGAAGCCGACTTAGTTTCTTTATTTCTGCGTTATCAGTTATTACTTAATTTACCGTTAGTACTGTAATGTTGCATGAAATAATTATATTGTTGTAACCGTTCCTGTTACTGGCCGGGTTATTTGGGCTATCGGTAACAATACAAAGCTCAGTCTACTTAATGATAATGTAAACGTTTTATTTATTTTTTTCATTTTTACTACCATTTCTTCGACCAACATGATTTCACGAATTAACAATAGGCCTAAATTCACCAATAACACCAAATAGTTTCTTACTTGCTAATTTTTCGTACCTAAAGTGTTTCTCGTATATCCTCAGTACTTTATTGAAACATAAACACAATATTAACAAAACTGAAGTAACATATGAACTAGCAAGCTCACTGACTCAATAATTAAGCAACCACTGTATCAGACTCACAAAATTAATCAGTCAGTCACCAACCCTAGTCTACCTCGCGTTTTATGTCGTTCAAATAGTGTTCTATACTTCAAAGAAAGTTCTAGGCAATTAAGCCACGCCATTTTCTCGTGATGTAAAAACTCCCTATAGCCATAAAAGAATAACGATGCTTAAATTCAGAAACAGCAAAAATACTGCATTGCACTTTCAATTTTTGTCATTAAAAAGGGTTCACAACTTATACCTAAAAGAATGGGTTTATTCACTTTACAAAACATTTAGAAACCGGATATTGAATCGACAAATAGTCTCCAAATTTACATAGTGTAATAAATGTTTATGCTTACTTGTAGTGAATTGTTCTGTTACGATTGTTTCCTAAACCCCACAAACGCATTTATTTCATAAATAATTTTTCGCATTAGCAACTGGTGTTTAAAACTATATATTGATCATTATAAGTATATTGTAATGTTGATTATGATAATTCCTCACACAGTATACAAGGAAAGTGTGGTATAGCTTTCTGATTGGTACATAAATGAAAACAGGAAAAACTTTTATCATTGTAGGACGGATTCACCTTTCATATATCCTAATTGGTTTATCAAAAACTGCACTGTTTAAAATTTTTTATTCTTACGAGATGGAATTTGAAGAAATAGAATATGGAGAAGGTTAGAAACATGAATTGTGTGAATATGTCTCGCTAAGTCAGACCAAGAAAGTTAATTGAAATTAAAAAATAATAAAATATATGATCAATATATACTTCTCGCTAAGAAAACTTATAGATAAAATAGAAATTATGATCATAAATCTTAAAAATTAAGCACTTCTCAAGAAGTTGTATTATAGGAGTAGCATATAAAGTAATATTAAAAACACACTATGAGAAAACTAAAGAAACGTAAAATACGTAAAAGTTAAGTACTTATCAAGAAGTTGTATTAAAGGAGTGGCACATGGGGTAACTTTATAAACACACTGTGAGAAAACTTATGAAAACATATAATACGTAAAAATTAAGCACTTATCAAGAAGTTGTATTGAAAAACGTAGCACATGGAGTAACAATAAAAACATACTGTATGAAAAACCTAGGAAACATAAAATAAGAAAAGAACAGTGGAATAGGAAAAGCAGAATGCAAGGAAGGTTAAAAACACTCTATAAATTACAGTTTTCGTCTTTGTATAAAGCAGACTTAGAAGAAGGTGGAATGTGAAAGTGTTAGTATATCAAAAGTTCGTGAAGGCAGAAAACGTACGAGGTTCATGGAAAATTCATTCATAATAATAAACATGAAATATAAGAAAACAAAATAAAAAGTAAGAGAAGTTGAACCACAAAAAGTAGGTTAGAGAATTTAAACATTTGTTGTGTTGCGGAAATAACATTAATCAAAGCCATCTTAGAAAGTAAATCTTAGAATGATTACCATAAACCAGATAAATGAAACTTCCTATACACTCGTGAATTGTATGTTACATTTTTGTTTAAAACTACCATTTACCTAACATATCCCAATTACAAATGCTTAAAAATCAATGAAATGATAAAATAATTAAGTTTTCAAATGGTAAAAGATTCAAGAAATAAGAAATGGCTTTCCTCAACGAAAAACGTTTTTGATTTGACAATTTTCTATTTTTATTGCTTAAGGAGTATTTCCATATTGTCTAAATATCCAGATATATTCTTATATTAAACTGATTTCGATTCTTCTACGGTTGAGAACATTACTGGCTATTCTACCGATTTACAATATTTTTTATTCGAATCACACACACACACACAAAAGTTATTATTATTTCTAACATAAAATGTTCTTTAGGCAGTGTTTTTACACTAGCTTTATCACACACTTGCGTCTGTTGTAGAAAGCGACCTTAACGTGAGCGTTATCCACGTGATTTGAAGAACCGGAACTCAAGATTACATCCATGTGAGTTTCGGATCGTAAAGAGCTTTGTGACCGGAAATATCAGAATGTGGTCAATGCAGTCAGTAAACTCTCTCTTTACGACTACCTTTATTCGCCGTTTTGTCTTATATTCTAATTTATAGTCTAATTGTTGTTGTTTTTTATTATTATTATTATTATTATTACATAAAAATAAGTCGTGAAATGGGATATTTCGTTGTTTTTTGTTTGTTTATTATTTTTATTAAAACTTAATTAATCTGTTATATCCAGATGAATGTTTACTTTATAGAAAATGGGAAATATTAGCAGTTGTAATAGAAAAAAGAAGGCATACTTGGTATATCAGCGCAACGTCTTGTAGTCTATAAATGATAATATAGGAAAGTAACTGTAGGGACTGACACAAAAAATACAGCCTTTGTATTGGTAGAATAGGAAGCTATCTTACAGTAGACAAGTTAGGTTCATATGAACAAATTCAGATGTAGAGAACATAATGGCAAGATAACAGAAACAAGCACAGATTGCTACACGGAAAAGTAACCGCTTCGCTTAACAAACTGAATAAAACCAGTTTGTTGTAACATTCAAAATCTGACAATCTCTGAAACTTGATAGTGTAAATGTACTGAGTTTCAGTGGAAGAGACCAGATGGTTTAATATTCAAATTGAGTCCTTTATTATCAGTGTTTCCCCTTCCATCTCCCTTGACTTTTTTTTATGAGCTTCTTTTCGTAGTATTTAAATCTTTCTAAGTGACGAGTGCAGCTGTCCGACTCCAGCCCCTTCACATCACGGGAATTGCTCCATTTGATTTGAGCTGCTGACCCCTTCCACTGGCAGACCTGTTTCGTATGGATATTACTTTATTATACTATATAATGCGTTTTCAGGGCCACCATAAAATTTCTGAGAGAAACTTGTAACGTATAATTTAACGTAAAAAATAACAACACCTAGCTCATTGAATAAAGTCCGTGTACGTATACATTTCTTTCTGACTTTTTCACCGTTAAAGCCGTAGCTATATACTTATATGCTAAATAACATAATATTCAAATTACATTACAATTATTGTCTACAAGTAAGTTCTGTAAGTGACAACAAATGATATTTTATGAAACTCCCAGAAAATTTCAAACGATTATTTTAAAACAGGAATTTTGATTGTTCTAGAACAAAACCATGGTGGACTATCTGTTTTGTTCCACCACAGAGAATCAAATCCCGGATTTCAGCGTTGTACGTCCATAAACTTACCGCTTTCCCACTAGGGGACAGGAACATTCTTTAGCTTGCATAATTTTTGAGTTATTCTAAAACAAATTAAGACACATACATTCACAAATAAATAAAGCTGGTTAAGAACTTTAAATTCAGATAAATACACTTGCGTAAATATATTGAAGGGAAAAAATAATTAAACATAACTTAGGCACGTTTATTCGCATCTGACTCTTTCAAATACAGACAGCTAACCTTAGTCCAGCCAATTAGAAGCTTCGTATCTTGGTTTTCATTGACCTCTTCTCCTGAAAAACAGTACAGGGGGTGGAAGACACCTGTGGTCGCCTTTATTGTAGATTCTGGGCACCGATTCTGAGGCAGTATGTTTTTCATTAAAGTTGTAACACACATATACACAAAAGTTTTCAAACATTTTAGAAAAAACTTACGTTTTATGTTTGGAAATTGCTATAAGAATTAAGAATAAGATCAAACTGGTGATAATGATGTATATTAAAAGACAAATATTAAAATGTATGTAAGATATCTTCAAATATTAAAATGTATGTAAGATATCTTCAAATATTAAAATGTATGTAAGATATCTTCAAATATTAAAATGCATGTAAGATATCTTCAAATATCAAAATGTATGTAAGATATCTTCAAATATTAAAATGCATGTAAGATATCTTCAAATATCAAAATGTATGTAAGATATCTTCAAATATTAAAGACTTTAACAATGTCAACACTTATTCACATTAATTAAGTTAAAGTAATGATTAATACTTCCTTCTCTTGTTTTTATTCTTTTTCATATTTTGCTACGCTACTTTAAACTATAATTTAAAGTTACGTAACTACTTCACAACTGAAAATTTCACTTTTACTTGCTTGTCTGTTGTTAAGCATCAAGTTGCACAAAGGGCTAGCTATTATCCTTGAGTCACAGGCAGGGAAGCATTTCTTAATGTTAATACTGTAAATGCCAAGAATATATAATTTCAATCTACCCGTTCTCCTTGGTAGAAAAAAAAAGAGGGAGAGAGAGAGTGACATACGAATTTCAGAAAAGTTACAACACTTCACATTACATGGAAGATCATTTCTCCATGTCATCTTCTGTGAACTATATTTTAGGTAACTGTATGTTAACTTTTCAACCACCAATTTGTCTATCTAATTTAAAATATAATGTTCAATAAGAATGTTACAAAAATGTATAAAAATGTATTCATCATGCTCTCACTTTAGGGTATCAAATATCAAACTATTCATGTGTGAATTTTGAGTATTTTTGACATATTTCTAATACATGGTATCCACTATCAAGAACTTCCGTTAAATTTACAATACAATGTTTCAAACGCCAATATCTTCATAAAGTTCACAGTGTATGATATCAACTGTCAATGTATCCATCAAGTTTCTAGAAAGTTCCATTTGTCAATGCCTTCATCAGGTTTCTAGCGCAAGGTTTCTTCTGTTTATGTTTTCGTTAAATTTTCAGAGTTAAACTTCGTCAAGGCAGAGGGTTTCAACTATCATGCAATGTCTTTGTCGTTTTTTCAGAGCAGGGTTTCAAGTGCTTTCAATGTTTTCATTAAGTTTCCAACGCAGAATATCAGTTTCTTTCAATGTCTCCCTCAAGTTTCTTTCAATACCTTCCTTGAATTCGTCAACTTTTCAGAGCAGGGTTTCAACTATCAGTATCTTCATCGAGTTTGTAGTGCAGAGATTCAACTGTTAGCACCTTCGTCAAATTTCCAAAGCATGAATTTAATTTCTTTTAATATATTCGTGAACTTTCTACCGTAGGGTTTCAACTAATAATGTCTTCCTAAAAGTTCCAGAGCAAGATTTCGACGGTTGATGTCTCGTCAACCATTGACATGACAAGGTATAAACTGTCAATTCTTTGTCAGGTTTTCAGTACAGGGTTTCATCTTGTTTCAATGCCTTCATTAAGTTTCCAGAGTACATTTTTAACTACTTGTGTCTTCAATTGATATATGGGGCAAGGCATCAACTCTCAATGTTTCATTAAGTTTCCAACTCTTATATATCAGCTGATAACGAGATTCATTGCAAGCAAATTGAAATAAATCGAAAACTGAAAGAATGTATGTTAACAGGTCTGCATTTTGGCAAAGATAAGAATAAAATCGGCATGTATCACTGTCAAAAAGAAACCACTAGCTGAATATTGCCACAAATCATAAAGGAGGTTGAGATTAAGAGTTTCAAAAAATATTAGAATTTTGTTTTCACCCATCAATTATTATTAAGTTAAATACAAATTCTAATCGTTCAACTATAAAGCATTGAGTACGTTATATTCAAATGAATGTGCAAATCAGCAAGTCACATGAAAATCCAGCCGATATAAAATCGCGGTGGAAAGAAATGTATCAGAACTACATATTGACATTGTTTGGCGTTCTTAAGTGGTATCATACTACCAAAAATCGATCGCTCTTTGGAAGGATATGTAACAACCCTTTCCGACGCAAAGTTTTTCTACATTCAGATCATAAAGATGTGTTCAGATCGGGATTTAGAATTTCCACGACGGCACTATCCTTCATTTTTAGTGGAATTGGGAAGACAAGTAATGTGGATCAACTTGAAAATCAAGACCATCCAGAAACAGAATTGGCACAAGTCTTATACCAACTATGGTAAGTAAAGTGCAGCGTCCTGTAACAGGTGAGAATCCATCAACTGAAATGTCAGTGGCAAGAACCGTCCTCGCATCATAATCAAAAATAACCTCCATTTGGAAATGAGAACAACACAGTATTGGTTCACTAAGATAAGACTTCCATTCATACCTCCCATTCAACTGTCGCATATCTCAAGCAGCTGGAGAATAGAACAGGTATTCATGCTATTCCGTATAAGGACATATAGGTCAACTCGCCAGTAGCAGCATTTATGGATTTCTGTGCAATCGCACTGTTGAAAAGAACTCTGGGAAACCATCGTCCTCTTAAACTAGATGGCTTATGAAAAGCATGCAGCAAACAGTGATGTGTGTTTTAGAAAATAGTCTTACAACAGGGCCTTTTGCAATGGAAAGTACGCTTCAGAGCTGTTGTAAAGACGTCCGTCAGATAGTGCATGATTGTATGTGGTAATATAAATTGTAACGATGTGGTAAGTCTTCTATACCGTGTCAATATAACGTACCCAATCTTTGTATTCATAAACCATGAACGAAAAACTCCTAACATTGTATTTTATATCTGAGAAATAACATTATTTTAACCATATTTTATTCTAACAGTGTGATGTAACAATGTAAATGCGACCGTTAGCAGCTCTTTACAGTATGTTTCGCAGTATAAAACAACCAAGAATTTTAGAAAATTCATAGATTAAATAAAATTTTGACTAACTGATACTCAATATGTAGGAACAGGTGGTCCCCAATTTAAGAAAAAGTAAATGTAAAGTCTGTATACGCTTCTTCAACGGAAATAATTTCTATCAGCTTTGTAATTGACTTCTTAGATCTTTTTTTTCTGTCTTTTTTGGCACAGTTCATTTGGCAGCATTCTGTACTTGCTTATAAGCCGATAAAATATAAAGGCCATTTTCACTAAAACTGCGTGTAAATTTCCTGTCTCTGAGGCCAGGTGTAATTTCCAGACCAAAACTGTAAACACTTTACTCAGCTGCGACTGTCAGTTGCTTGATCTAGCCACATTTTTACTAGCTCTCAGGAGACACGTTTTTATGCCATAGGGCACGTGCAGTTGAGATCTCTAAAAGGGATAGCCTCAGTTTCACTGCAAAAACTATATGTCACATTTATTAAATTTGTTATAAAGTTTTTTTTTTTTTTCATTACCAATTCAAGCCGTCTCCAAATTTTGTTTTCTGAAAGTGGGTTCCTTGCCATCCAATTTAGATATGTAATATGCATTATGATGAGTAGTTATTCTGCTTTAGTCAAATTATTTTACTTGTTTTGTTTTTCATGATATCTATGTATTTTGTTTCCATATTAAATTTTGTGAGAAATTTGTAAATTCAGGTGATTAAAACAAACTAGATTTGCTTTTAAAGTCATCAAAAATAACTTATTTAGCAATTCATGACCATTTTTTGACGTCATATTTTACATCACGAGGTATTTTTGTCTGTTTCAGAACAAGATGGATCGTATATAAGTAATTGTATTAGAAACTGATATGTAGTGGCATTATGAAGCGACAAGCAGATTTCAATAATCTCTATATAACTGGTCGATATGAAAGCTTATAATGTGTATAATCTGATTTTCTTAACTTAGAGTCCATTGAAAATAATTGATATTCTAACTTAACTAATCACGTGCGTAACATTTTTATTTTTGTCTAGAAGTAAAGACTAGCTCGAAGTTAACCTAAACACAAGTTCTCGTTTTTCTTTCTCTTTTAGTGGAACATATCTGATTAAAGTATAGGATCGTTTAGTACTAGATGAAGTAATTATAATATTCTCCATAACTAATAATAAAAATAAAATGGCTTTTTATTATAAGACATTAACGTGATGAGCTGTGAATCCGAGGTCCTGTGTCTAGTGCTCTGTTGTCGCAGTAGTAAAAAATCGTGCTCTGCAATTGGGGGCCTTGGGTGCGTTATAAGAGTGACGGTCAAATTCCACTATTAGATTTTAGCAGCTCAAAGTAGAATATGGGTAAAGTTGACTAACTGCCTTCCCTGTAGTTTATCACTTCTATATCAGGGACATCTAGCACATATAGCTCTAGAGTAGCTTTGTGCGAAATTCAACAAACAACAATATAAGAACATATTTATCGTCGTTTGGATAAATACAAGCCATTTTTAATCTTTATATGGATGTGTACATACATCCATATTTGTATTTATCATAAGTCATTTTTTCTTTATATGGACGTATTTATGTATTTCTATGTTGTATTTATCATAAGCCATTTTTTTCTTTATATGGACGTATTTATGTATTTCTATGTTGTATTTATCATAAGCCATTTTTTTCTTTATATGGACGTATTTATGTATTTCTATGTTGTATTTATCATAAGCCATTTTTTTTCTTTATATGGACGTATTTATGTATTTCTATGTTGTATTTATCATAAGCCATTTTTTTCTTTATATGGACATATTTATGTATTTCTATGTTGTATTTATCATAAGCCATTTTTTTCTTTATATGTATGTGTTTAGGTATTTGAATGTTTTATTTATGGCAAAGCTTTTAAGACTATTTGCCGTCGTCTCTAATTTCGAACTACTGACAAGAGGGAAAGCAGCCAGTAAGCTGCACTCTATTACCCACTATCCACGCTAATGGATTGACTTATAAAGCACCCACAGCTTTATATGGTCACCACGCTAAGTTGGAATGATGAAGTCTTCGTTCGAGTTCCTGTAATAAATAATATAACTTTGATTTTAAGTACTACAGAATTAGATGATAATTTATACTTTTTTTTTCGTTATTTCAATCAAATGACTAATTTGAAATATTTTTAGACTTAATCCTATAGTGACTATGGTCATAATATGAATTTTATTTGCCTATTTTTTTTCTTTATACCAAGTAAACTTTAAGCACAACTACATTGAGAGATCACCACTAGAACATACTATTTAAAAAAGGCTGTGTTTACAAAGTTAATAATAAATGAACTACACTATTCTGATTATTGAACTTTGTGTGAAGTCTGTTGATCAATAGATTTGACTTTATACGCAGTTCCCTTCCATTATTCGCTTTGGCTAGGGCTTTAATTCTTAATGCTGGATATTGGCGATGATTTTAGATTTTCATGTTCATGATATGACAGTTTGAAACCACCTTGTAACGGATCCAGTAAATCCTAAAAAAACATTGTGTTTATACTCATATACAACATGGGAAAATTTGAATCAGGTGTTCCGTCTTTTAACCTTAAACTTTTTTGCAGTCTACATTTAACTTTAAAGATACATCTTAATTCATTTTGTGGGTTTGATATAAGCTCCATAGCTAATTTCTAATTAAAGTTGCTTCTTTGCCTGGTGTGTTTAATAGTAAGGCAATCTTTTGTTAAGTAACATTTTGATTTGCCTGTTTAGGGACGTTCGTACCATGATAGTCATAAATATGTTTTATAATACCGATTACAATGATATTTTAGATAAGGACTTTTTGATATTTTCAAGTTTTTTATGCAAGGAATCATAAGTAGTGTTTTTTGTTTTGTTTTTTTTGTTATTTTTTACCAAGCTCTTCTTAGAGGAAACTTGTATAAAATTATCAAAATTGAAATATAAGCCTGTAAAGATTTTCTTATGAAGCATTTCATTTTGAAACTTGTCACTTATATTCTGAATAAATGTGTCTGAATATAGAATTTGATTATTAGTTTATGTTTATTGAAAAAGATAGTCGAAAAAGCTAAAAACTCAAGGAGGAGCAACAATGCTTTAACATTGATTAACAATAACTCTGAAAAATAAACCTGTAAAGATAAGTAAGGATGAATCAGAAATATGACAAGTTTAAGTAAAAATTAAAATTTAGCAGCAATAAAGCTGGACAAATGATATAGTATAGTTGCTTTGTACAGGATTGACTATTCCAATTAAGTTGAAGAAGTTGGATTAACGAAACTAAGTCTATAAAATATAACACAGACTAAGCTACAAAGGTTTAAGTACGTGAATATAAAACAATTTTAAATAACCATACCTGAACGTCACAGGAAACCACAGCCGATATATAGCCGAGTTAGAACGGAATGTATCAGAACTACATTTTATCAATGTTTGGTGTACCGTAGGCAGTCTGATGCAACCAAAAATTAATCACTTTTTGAACGGGTATGTAAGAGTCTTAGATTATAAAAATGTGTTCAGATGGGATATTTGAAATTTCTAAGACGGGGATAGCCCTTTTACTTAATATTATTGGAAAACAAAGGATCATTCAGAAGTACTGCAACAAGTTGTACCTCAGCCATGGTAAGTAAAGTGCGGCTTTTTATAACAAGTGAGAATCCTCGAATATAGAGATCACGAACAAAAGCAGCCCACGTGTTCCAGGAAACAACACACAACATGATGAAGAAGTATCTCCGTCTGAAAAACCGACACAAGCTACTTCCACGAAAAGAAGAGTAATGCTATAAAACTAGACGGAGAAAATGGTAGTATGTGATGACATTCAATAAAGAATATGAGTACTTTACTAACAGTAGTAAGTTTATAACCATCTTTGACTGATCAATAGGTAAAAAAAAAATTCTAAAACTTGTAAGCAGCATCGCTAAATATAACTAGATATAACAAGAAAAAATCATATATTTTCTTGTTTAAGGGTCAATTAGGTACTAAAGTATCTGAATATTTGCAAACAAATTAAGCTTAATAAAGTGAAGTGATAATTATGATGCCTATATAGTTTCATGATATATTAGAAAGTACGGATAAAACACTTTATGTCAGCTAAATTATCTATTTTTGAACAATGAAACACGGATATTCAGATACTATTCAACAAATTCGCAAGAAAAAATAATTATTTGAAAATAAAATGCCAGCTAATAAAAATATAGATCAGACAATCGCTAGTCTTCATCAATCGGTTCCATGTCATGCTATGTCTCTTCTGCTTCCGAAAAGTCAGAAGAGTTATTTTTCTTGCATTTGCACAAGTAACGAATATACTGTCAGAGACAGTTTTGATTTTTCTTCTGAAGGAATATAACATCTGAATTTGAAGAATAACGTATACTCTGTTAGCTTTTATATAGTCTCGCTATATATACTAACATTCCGTTAGATGAGACTATATTCATGAACAGAGCTTTCATATCAAAATCGAAGTAAGTATATGACATTTAGTAAGTATATATTTTAGAAACTTATGAATTTTGTTACCGAGGATTCTCATTTTAAATTTGAAAATAGTGTGTATGATCAAGTAAACGGTATAGTTATGGAATAAAGATTAGCCCCAAAACGTGTTTTTCTGCTACCATGAAAAGCCCTGGCTTGACAAATGTCTTTATCCTTTTAAACTAATATACTACAGAAGGAATGTGGATGACGTTTTCATTATTTTTAAATATGCTGAACATATGTATAGTTGTCGAACTATCTTAGCAATAAACATATTAAGTTCACAACTGAACAATAAAATAATCAACTTCCATTTCTATAGACAATCTCACTGAGATAAACTATTCCATGTAAAATTCTTTACAGGTTTATGTCATATTTTTGTTAGTTTTGTACTAGTTTCCTTTAATCAGAACCTGGTAAAAATAGTTATTAATCTAGCGTACAAAATAACTAGTACATATGATTCCTTGCACAAATAACTTGAAAACATCAAACATTCTTAGCTAAAAATGTTTTTACAATAGATATTATAAACATATTAATTGTGACTATTTAAATGGTACGAAAGTTCCCAAGAAGGCAAATTAGAATGTTAGTAAACATAACACTGCTTTAGTGTTACCATATACAAACAAACAAGTAATCTTAATTAAAAGTCCACTTCGTAAGTTGTGCCATCATGCTCACTACAATTTCAATAAGATGTATCCTTAGACTTGAGTGTAGACTGCAACAGTTTTTCAGATTGAAAGATCAAATACCTGTATTCAAAACTTCAAATGTTTTATATGCGTATAAACATCCTAATCTTCTTTGGGCTATATTACATCTACTAGCAGCTAGTTCCAAAGTCTCATATTATGAACATGAAAATTTGTAATGATTGTCGTTTTCTGGTATTATGAACCAGGCCTTAAACGAATGTAATGAACCTATAAATGAAGGCAGGCTAATTTAAAATATTCACAAAAGGGAATAATGAATGAGAATTGCGGATAAACGAGGCTTCAGCCGAAGTTAAATGAGCAAAATAGTGCAGTCCATATATTATAACTTTTGCAAGTGATTGTGCTTTGTTGTCTTTGATGTAGTATTTACAGATTATCTGGTTGAAAGAATTTTTCCGTCAAACGACTGAATATGCATTTATAATTTGATTGATTTACTAAGCCAGTTTATCTCTCGTTCGGACCGTCGTCACTCGCATTTAATAGATTTTGCTAAACAACGCGATAAAACTGTAACGGAGCACGATAATGAGAGAGCTTGCAAGCTCACGTCTTCCGTCTTTCTCTGACGTTCATTTCTGCTCGTTTACAGTAAAAGTACATATTTCTGGAAATTTATTTATTTTTCTAACGTGCCTATATAAATTGTTTAGGTACGTTGTTTAGATTCCAGAGAAAATGCTGGTCGTGTCTTCTTGATTTCTAAAGGACTTTACTTCATGTTATAACAGTGACAGGTTTTCACAGTAATGACGTATTGCATAAATAGTCTTAGAAGAGAATGCTTTTAGCTGTTCTTATTCTAGTAAATATATTTTGACAATCCACATACCGGTAAAAGACGTGTCAGCACCCATGCAGGTTTCTTTCTCTTTATGTTGCCGACATCTTTATTGGTTGCGGCCCGTCAGCGTCGCTTATGTAGACCACAAGCACCAAGCAAAACAACAGGCCAGAAACAGAAATTGCCGGAAGGTTGCCGAACTTCCAAAACGTGAGAAAGATAGCAGCGTCATTCATTATTACTTAGGTTATTTGGCTGTCCAAGTGGCTTTGGTTTTGTACACGATCACCTACAAATCATTGGTGAAGAACTACAGAAAGACGGCAATACACTTTACCGCAGCTTATCGGGGTATAAGTTGAGAATGGTACCTGTCACGGTTTGAAACTCGTTTATATTTAGCTATATTTCTTCTACGCTTAAAAGTAACGAGAATAATCACATACAGAATAATAAGCTAATTTTCCCGTTTATTTTATCAATGCAATCTCTGTGGCAATATTCGATACAGTCCACTTTCAGCTTTGCTCCTTCATGAAGATATGATTATATTTTACACCGAGGGGTTGATAAAACGGCCCCGTGCCTCAACGGTAAGTCAGTGAGCTTATAACTCTAAAAGTCGGCTGAAAAATTTCCTAAAGATATTTCAGACAAAAAAAAAAAATTTATTAAATCACCTAATCCCACTTTATTTCTAGGATTATACTGAACTTATTTCGTTACTAACACTGATGTGTACATCAAAGTGGCCTCACAATTGTTTAATTTGCTTCAACGAAACGTTCATCTCTTTTAAAAATACCTTTACTTGTACATTTTTATCATTAAAACTTATACGGTTTGTCTTCGTTAAAACACTATGGAGTTTTAGCTTTGCCTGAGTTTCTCAATCTTCGGAGAATTTGACCAATGTGTTTGTTTGTTTGTAATTAAGCACAAAGCCACACCACGGGTATCGAAAACCGGATTCTATCGTTGTAAGTCAGCAGACATACCGCTGTGCCACTGGGGGGGGGGGGAGCTTGACCAATGTGAAGATATAATTTAGAATATTTATAAGAAACATTAGCTACACAAAACGAAGATGTTCCTGCACTTAAATAAATTTTAAAAAACGCCCTGAATCAATTCGTTGTCAGAACTTTGACAAATATTTCCATAAAGAACAATATAGTAAAATGCCAGTTTACAGAAACTTACTCAGTTAAAAGTGTATTCGTTCTGTGTACGTATGCATATATAGGTTGTCTGAAATGCTGCTTCTACTGTCTATCACACAGCACTTTAATTACAGAGACACAATATTATTCATAAGTTATATACACAAGAGAAATAGCTTATGCAAGTTGTTCTGCATACTGATATTTATTTATTGGTACATTACAAATCCAAAGTCAAGCTTATAATTATATGATTGAAGTTAGCGTACAAATAGAGTTTTTAAAGACTTACCAAAGATTTTGTTTCGTTTTTCTGTATAATTTTGTATATTTGGGAAATGTTATTAAAAGCTTACTTTTTATTCAAGGGTTTTGTTAGATTTTTTTTTATAAAATAAACTACAAAATTAGTAAAACGTGAATAAATTACCATATAAAAGTTACGGAGCAGAATAAAGAAAGATAAACGTCTAGATGTGTTTTTCAGCTATAAGCAGTTATTCTTTGTTTTTCCGTTCTTGATTTTTAATAAGATTCTTGTTGTTTTTGAATTTCGCGCAAAGCTACACGAGAGCTATCTCCGCTAGCCGTTCCTAATTTAGCAGTGTAAGACTAGAGGGAAGGCAGCTAGTCATCACCACCCACCGCCAAGTCTTGGGCTACTATTTTATCTACGGATTGTGGGATTGACCGTCACATTATAACGTCCG
>NW_013665778.1:436649-441673 GCF_000517525.1 Limulus polyphemus | reverse complement strand
GAAAGGGCGAGCATGTTTGGTGTGACGGAGATTCGAACCCGCGACCCACAGATTGTGAGTCGAGCGCCCTAACCACCTGGTCATGCCGGGCCAACTAATAAGATTTTATGAGTTTCTCTACTAAGTTTGTTCGTATTAATTCATTTCTTGCAATGAGTGATGAGTATACTACTCGATCAAACAATTGTATGGTATTTATTATAAGGAGCTAAACTCGATTTTTCTGTCTTTCAATCATAGTCTCTCTCTCATTTATCGGGAATATAAAGCAATTTAAGTTCTGTAAACAGTGAAAGTTTGCCACATAATTCTCGGGAACTATTGTGGTTTTAACTCTATGAAGATGTAGGGGTATATTATATGATCCTCCGGAAGCTAACGCTATAACAGCTCTTTAAACAGTGAAAGTTTTTATATGGTTCTCCGGAAGCTAACGCTATAACAGCTCTTTAAACAGTGAAAGTTTTTATATGGTTCTCCGGAAGCTAACGCTATAACAGCTCTTTAAACAGTGAAAGTTTTTATATGGTTCTCCGGAAGCTAACGCTATAACAGCTCTTTAAACAGTGAACGTTTTTATATGGTTCTCCCGAAGCTAATACGGTACAAGATAATGCAGTTTCTGCTCTTTGAATAGAAGATTGATTATGATTTTTCTGGAAGCTAAAGCGGTAACAGCTCTGTGAACACTGAATGCTTATTATATTATTATATTGAACCTAATCAGGTTTCAGCAGTAAGGTTTGTAAGGTGATTATCTGTTATATACATTATGTATAAACAACAAACTGCCTTCATGGGAAAGATGAAACTCGAGTTCATTACCAGTTATTGTTTCCAAGAAGTCTTCCTTAGACAGAAATTGTCCTTACGACAAGACGAAGAGCTAGTCAAAGAAAAGAGAGGAAGAGAGAGTGGTGTTCCGATTAGATTCCAATAAAATACACCAGTAACTAAAGCCCAGACAACAGCTCTAAAATATTCCTTATTAACATAGTTGTGCAGATAATCAATATCTGGAGTCATTAAAGAAGCGACTTATACAGCACGATCACTGAACAAAGACTGTCAATATGGCGATATAAATACAGCTTACTTGTTGTTGTTTTCTTTGACTGTGTGGTAATAATTCAATTTAATTTGGATTAAACATCTGATTAACATATTTTATGACTGTACGAAGACAGTAAAATAGCGGAATTATAACAACAAACGTAATTTGTGTTGCCGTATATTCATAGAGAATAGAAAACAAAGATAATTCAAACACTGCAAACTCTGATAAGAATGGAAAAGGAATATCATCCAAATACTTCAATTTTGGAATAACGTTGTGCTAAGGGATTCCTTTTTTTTCATTAATAAATATTAAAAAAAATTCAATCAGATAAAAAATTTTATTCAATGCAGTCTCAATATCTCTCCATATATTTCACTGGATATTACGTCAATAAACGGACATTCATCAGGAAGGTTATGAATCAGATATCTAATAAGTATTTAAAAATTATACATTCCACAACGCAGTAGATAGATAAAAAACATAACAACCAAAGACTGCTCCGCTTTTACAACTAACAGTGCACCAAAAAGTAAAGTGTATATATATATATTTCTTATTCATACAACGCTGCTTTACCCTCGAATTGATAGAGAATTAGTCCTCAGCCTGAGTATATTCTAATGTGAGAGCAATCAGTCATATCAGTACCCTGTAATTACGACCAGAAGTTGATTAGACTGAACAGATGTTATCCCTTTGATGTAACATTTACGTTAGGATTAACATTCTTCTTATTAACATGACTTAGTTGATTGGGTAGTTAGTTAACTGATGAGTAAATTATGTTTCTTAATGCAGTTTTTGTTTTGTACGTAAGAAAAATCTGTTTAAATTTTTTCTTCATTTTCCAATTAAAAAAAAACACTTTTGTTGAATAGCTGTTTCAATCACGATTGCAAAATAAATATCAAAGATAGTTTTGTTTATCAACGACGGTGAACAAAAAAATGATTCGTTTAACAAATTAAAGTAACCTTTTCTTCCATTATTCTCTGAAGGATAATGGCATGTTTGTCAAAGAGTCAAAGCAAGTATGCACTCAACTTGATATTCCAGGTTACCTTAGTAAGATACTATCATATTTGAATGTTACAAGTCACATTACAATGATAGATGGCTATCGCTGATTAAAAGAATACATTTCTGAAATTATGCGAAGAAAGAAAATTGCACCGACTATTTTTCATCCACATAAATATGATCATCATAGTGATTATTCATCAACTGGTTTAATGTCTTCTTTTATCCGAATATCTTTCAATCAATCACGCAAAATCTTTAGAATATAACAGTGGAGAGGTATACATTGTAGTCTTGTTAAGAAATATCGCAAACAAACGATTATTACAATGGTAGTAGAACAGAGCACGAAAAATCTGAACGATGTTATCAATATGCCGGTCATTGAGAGTGTTTTATCGAAACGGCTAGTGCGATAAATTAGATGACCTTGAATGAACGTTAGAGATGTAAATATATTCACAGGAAACAGAATAGGTTGAAAATAGCAAGTTTATGACTTGTTATCCTGCTTATTTTAAAGATGAGAAACATAAGGTTAGTTATAAAGATGCACACGTCTATGGACTGCATACATTATACAGAAATAATAACGTATTTTTGATCTTTTAGGCACACGTGTCATATAAAATGCGTGTGCAAAACATATATTAATTCTAAAGTAATTACGATAGTCTCTACTACGTATATTTGTGGTACGTTTTTCCATCAAGCCTTAATGAGATAAATGTGTGGATTATGCAGTGCACATCTTTATTAATACTGGCAAATGAACGACATAAACACACATGAAATTGTTTTTAACATATTGTGCTGTAAGTATGTGTTGTTAGTAAACAAAGAACGATATTATGTTCCTACACAAATATTGAACTTATATAATTGGATGAGTGCTAAAATGCGTCTTGAGTACTATATCTCAAACGTCGTTATAGTGTTAAAATTAATTATTAATGTAGATTCAAGTTTGCAGCTAAGATTCTAAAACAAAAAAGTCATATGCGTTCATAATCAAATATTGTAATAAAAATAAAATATTTCTATCATTTATTGTGAACGGATCAGAATCTGATCTCTTTGACCGAAAAGTGCAATAAATTAATGCTTATAGATGTATGGATAGTTTGTTTGTTTCGGATATTCATGCAAAGCTACATAAAGACTGTTTGTGGTAGTCGTCATTATTTTAAACTGATAGGTCAGAGGGAAGAGAGCAGGTCAACAGCACCAACTACCAAATCTTGGGCTAATATAATAGTGGTATCTGATCGTCACTCTTATTACACAACCAAAGTGTCACAATGTGAAATATGTTTTGGGACAACGAGACGCGAACCCTGAATCCCATCCCGGCCCACTGACCGCTAGACCATTCTCGGCCCGGTAGATAATACCACATAATTCTCTTGTTACTTAGGCCTTATCCTCGAAGAGGCTTTCTGCACCTTGAAGTATTTTGCGATTTTTTAAGTGATATATATTTATATTAACATGTTATAATGTTGTGTGTTTGAAAAACAAATCAAAACAAAGAGCGTTGTTTAAACACGAAATATCATTTGATAAAAGTTGCTTACTAAAGATTATTTTTTTGCGGTCTTGTAATTCTTTTTTTTAATCGCAACAACTGGTTGTATTTAAGTGCTATATACGCTGTTCCCACGACGAGTATCGAACTCCGATTTTTAGCATGTAAGCCCTCAAACTCGTCGATGAGTCACTAGGGTGCAGTGGCAAATCTCAACGCATCTTTTGGGCCTGATAAAATTACTAGTCGATATATACTCTGAAAATCAGTCCAGAAATGAAATATTTTTCTTTTTTCTTCTAAAAACTGATTTTCGAGTATGGCCATTGACCGTAAAAATAATGCCAGTCGACAGAGAAACAATTCATATTAGAGTGACTGCTTTTTTTTTTTTAGATATTATAAAATCGGAAACGAGAAAAGTACAAAGAATCAGAAGAAAGCAGAATCTGACATTCGCTATCATCAATCGCCAGCTCTAATGTTCTTTCTTTCTTGCAAGAAACATAAAAGGTTCTTGGCAATGAGAACTTTTCTCTATAACTTACTTCTTACTTTTGTCATTTTCTGCATTGGTTCTTTTATGAGTATTTTTAAATTATTACATCTGCCTATTTATCTCAGATAGCATTTGAAAAAAAGCTATTTATCCCCATCTATGTCACTAGGATCGCATTTTATAAGATCTAATACGTTAACAGACAAATCCAACGACAAGTTTTCAGATATTTTAATAGTTATACCTTGTTTTGCTTTGAGAATTATCATAAAAAATATTTTAAGCCTAATTTTATCTGTATTTATGTTATGATTTGTAGAACATTTGTTTTACTCATAAACAAAGCCTTCTGCCCAACATATAACAAAATATTAGTTGCTATATATTTGTTTGTTTGTCTTTTTCCAGAAATATTTGAGGAGTAAATTTGTTTGGTATCGAAGCTTTATTTGTATTTGGAATCTTATACTTATTCTTATTCTGTGAATTAAGAACTCTTATGGACACTTTAACTAGTGAACGATTAGAAAATTAAAGCCAAATCTTACGGATGAAAACCACCAAAAAATAAATAAATAAAGTCACCAGAAAAGACGAAAAGGAAAACAGAGAGAGGGGGAGAAATAGAGTGAGTGTATTAATCTCCTGTAAAGCAATTTCTTCGAAGAGAAAAGCATGTCTTCTGTTTGGTTGGTTTTATTACTGACGTTACTCTATAGACTTTTTCATATATTTCCTGTTGAAACGTACAGAAAATACGAATATATCATTTTAGTTCATAAACATCAAAAATGTGTATTTTTGTATGATTTTTACGATAGCCATTTTCATTCAATGGAAGGCCTCAGCAAAATTCGAGACATAGGTAAAGCTTTTTGTTTGTTTATTTGTTTGCTGAATTTCGTGCAAAGGTA
>NW_013665778.1:413080-435681 GCF_000517525.1 Limulus polyphemus | reverse complement strand
ACGGCTGAAAGGGCGAGCATGTTTGGTGTTACGGGGATTCGAACCCGCGACCCCCCGATTGCGAGTCGAGCGCCCATACCGAGCCAACTGTGTACAGCTAGTCCACAATCTGAACACTCAACCAAGGTTTAATATTACAATTTAAAATAATGGTGAAAGTTTAGAACATAAGAATTTTGGTTTCTTGCATTCAAACCTACTCTAAGAAACTCTTACTACAAATTGTAAAAACAGTGATATCCACTGTTTGCCAGAAAAGGGCGCATGTATTTTAAATAGTTGATAACAATACCTTCCTAGTATGTTAGCTACTGTGTTTGTTTGTAGCTACACAATGGGCTATATGTGCTGTACTCACTACGGGTATCGATACCCGGTTTCTAGTTTTATAAGTCTGGAGACTTCCAGCTGTGACACTGTTTTTAGAGTTTGTTTGTTTTAGAGAAAAATCATATTAGGTTATCTGCTGTGTCCACCGCGGGGAATCGAACCCCGGATTATACAGATGTAACTCCGTAGACATACCGCTGTCCCAACGGGGGACAAGCTACTATATTTCTCTTATAAGTTAGACAATGCTCTATTTCGATTGTGATAACGAGGTAGGCTTTTCCAGTTGTATATACCAAGTGAGTTCAGAATGAAATTGATTTGTCTTCACCATAAACAGATAAAAATAAGGGTACTTAAATCGTTTTGTCTTCACCATAAGCAGATAAAAAGCTTGATGAAAAAAAAATCAAATAAAACTGGTTAAATTGTTTTGTCTTCACCATAAACAGATAAAAATAAGGGTAGTTAAATTGTTTGTCTTCACCATAAGCTGATAAAAAGCTTGATGAAAAAAAATCAAATAAAACTAGTTAAATTGTTTTGTATTCACTTGATAGAACAAATCATATAAAACTAGTTAAAAACTGTACTGATGATTTTATCCCACTTCTATTTTTAAAGAGTATTAACAGAGGAAGAGGACTGAAAGGAAACGATAGTATTGTAAGAACGATGAAGATATAAGTTAAGAAACATGTACTATATCTTCACATCAGTAGAATATGAACAGGGCTGAGTATAAATTCCTAACAAGTAAATTAGGAACTTAATTTAAATCGAAAATAACTAACTGTGGGAAGAAGGTAAAGGAAGTAGAGAAGATCCTTGATAGAGGAAACTCTTTCTGCTCTTCTCATTTTCATTATTACGTGACTCCAAATCAATATGAATTCGCTCGCGACAAGTACTGACTGTGCCTTTCTGTAAATAATGTGAATTTTGATGTGCATGCATGGCATTAATTCATCGTTAAAGTCCGTTTCCATGGAACTGTAATTCCAAATACATTCTGAGAAGGGAATTAAACTTTCTGTTGAAATTACTTGTTCCGCTTTATATAATTATTTGAAGCACTCGCAGAGTTTTCCTTGCTCTGTTCAGACTTACTCATGGTATCTGAATCAAATAATTATATTAACACTGGGACTTGCAAATGCTGGAATCGTCCGAAACGATTACCGTACAAATCGTTCTCATTGAGATGCATATCTCTTTGAAAATATTACTTCTCATCATGAGATGTATTGAGTTCGTAAAGCAAAATGGAATTATATTAGTCTTCAAATATCACCAATAATATGAAATGCTTAGTCAATATGCATGGTGTCTGAAAACAGCTGTCTGTTAGTGAACATTATTACTGTAAGATTCTGCTATAGTTTTTACTCAGTGTTGATACGCTTTGAAATAATACTGTTAAAAAAACTTTTAGTAATTTCTTTTTGCCTGTCCCTCTATCGGCGACTGCACCTGTGCATCCCGACACGCTAACCACTAGGTCATGCCTGGCCTTCAAAGTTCTTATTAGTAGTAAAGTTTATAAAACGCTTTTGTATTTTAGTTTGGACTCAATCTTTATCCTTCATACTTTTATTTTTGGAATCAAACGCTAGTGCTACATTTAAAGATATAACGGATACTTAAATTGCAACTGGTTGTTTCTTGAACTTAGTGTAAATATTTTTGGCGACAATAAATATATAATTTATTTACAATTAATATTCTTATATTTTAGATAATTTTATGTTAAGAATTCTTATTAATTTTTACCCATTTAATAAGTTATATCTTAACGCATATTCTTTGCAATATTTGATGTCCTTACATTGTGAAAATTTATGAGAAGCAAAAAGTTTACAAAACTTTTATTGTTCAATACTTTATTTTGAGCTTCTCAGAGATCATTTGAACGTTTCTCTTTGTGTTTTCAAACAGTTCCAACAAATGTTGCAAATTATAAAAACCACTGCTTAAATGCAAAAGCTGTTGAAAACGTTTTACCGGGGAAACTATAAAAGCTATTGAGATATAATATGCTTCAGAACAGAGGCCAAGGTTAGGGTAGCAGTCTACTTAGTGACTCAGATATTGCAATTAAGTTTTAAATAACACATAATACAAACGTGACCTATAAGAGAAGACAATATAATGACGTCGTGATTCATTCAGAAGTTTCCATTAGATTTTAGACACTATATAATAAATGTGACTTAGAACAGAGGTCAAAGTTATGACGCCATAACTGATTCAAATCTTACCACTAGCGACTTAGAGAGAAGTATAACCAAACTGTGTTGCCTCTGTAAGGACGTTACACTTAATTTAATAGAAAGTTCGAAACACGGTGTAATTTTTATCATATTATGATCGTACTTCAACTAAGCAAACATTGTAAGAGTGTAAAATCTATACACTTCTAGAAAAGATAAAATAACATTTATTAAATAAAATTCAATCGTTTTAATCATTTTCTTTAAGTGACTTCATAATTGTAATCGCGTTGAACTTAACTTAGTTTATTTTTATTCGCAACACAATATTCAAAGAACCAATCTATATTATAAATACTATTTTAATTGTGTAATTTATTTGGAAGTTAAAAAAATCAGTTTATTGTAGAAAAATTTGACTTAGACAGCGCGAATGTGATCTTTCTAGCATTCCTCTAAATTATCAACAAGAATTTGACAAATTTTATAGTTAGGATTTCATTCAATATTTTATTTTCGAAGTGTATGAAACCCTAAATTACAGAGCATAACCCACTTGGTTCTGAGAAGTGCTTGTATTTTAAATTTTTACTGTGTTTTATTACTCCTTTCACAGCCCAATAAAATTATTTCCATTATATAACTTATCAAGACCAAGAGAAACTAAGACATGTTTATAAGTGACTCTTTATCGAAGGAGTTTATTGAAATATTCGTAGTATAGTATAAGATAAGTATGAAACGAGTCATTTTTAAAACTTATAAAATGAAAATTACAGTAGTACCTAAACCTTTCGCCCCAATGACTAAGTGGTAAGCTTGAGAACTTATATGCTAAAAACCGGGTTTCGATACCCATATTGGGCAAAGTGCAGATAGCTCATTGTTTAGCATTGCGCGTAAACACAACATTGTTTTAATGTGAATTTTCTCTATGTACTCCAACTTTGTACAAATTCATATAATCACCACATACGTAATCAAGAGATACAAGTATTCGTTTTAGAAGGTTTATAAACCTTTGATTTTGAGGCCAACGTTTGTATGTCATAAAGATCTGCGAAGTAGATATAAATGTCAATTCCAAATAAGCTGAATCTGGTGAATTAATTCTGTTTAAAATGAATCAGCTTTTCCATCTTAATCGTCTTTCAATTAAATACAAGAGTATAATACTTACCGTATGCATATTTTAGTGAAACGTTTAACTTTGTGTGGTGCATATCAATGTAAAAATATTCATGCTGTTTTGATAGGAAAGTATAGTTGCTTTACGACTTATGAGATTTTGTCCTTAATTAGTTGCAGTATAAAAACTTTACGTTTCATTGATTAGAGCATTTATAATTTTGTTTACAAGCTTAGACAAATCAGTGATGTATCTACAAATGTATTATTATAACTATTCTGTTGTATCCTTCGGTATAGCTTGGGAAACAAATACGTTTGAAATTTTGTAAACATGACCTAGTAAATTACTTTGTTTAATTCAATTCAACTAAGGATTCTGAGAGTATGCATACCCTAGACACTTCTTAAACAAATACGAAATCAGTCTTTGATACTCACAATTGGCAGAGCACAGATTACCCATTGTTTAGCTCTATGCTTAACAACAAAAACAAAATATCTATAATTTCATGGCAATCCGGCAAACAATTCTTGAGTTATTACCAATAAATAAAAGGTAAAAATATACTTCAGCTGAAAGCCTATGGAATGGCAATGCTAAATGTATCTTAGGGTGTTAATAAGACAAGGGTATTGTTATACCCAAATGAAATGAAAACATTTTGCAATTAATCACATAAGACAACATTAATACTGTTTCTATAGCAAATGGAACTATAGTGCCCACAAGCACTGATTGTTTTCTAACAGACAACATTTGTTGATGAAAGATACAAGAATCTTGTCCTCTCTGAAAGTTACGTGAAACTATAGTATATAAGTACTCTGTGAAGTTGACGTTAATTCTAAGAGAAAATAAAATGCAGCTGTTTCGGAGAGTATGTCAGTATCCCTTTTTGGTTGATAACATAATTAAACTGTGGTTCTGTGAAATGTAACAGGGATTTTCTGTCCGAATATAAACATCTAGCTGTCATTGGTAAATCCAGCCATAAGAATATTCTATAGAAGCTGAAAACAACCTTTTAACCGCTCATGCGTGATCTCTTCGGAGTGGATGAAGAACAAATCTGCTGTCACATTCAGGGAGCAGGAAACGAAAGTCCTTGTTGTCTATATGATCGCGTTACATCTCCCTAGAGAACAATTTGTGGTCTTCTTTGACAGTGAGTGGACTATACTAGTTACACTAAATTCATCAACAATAATCTTCCATTATTTTTCCTGTCATTATCAACAACAATTAGTTCGCGGGACAAAGAGAGGCTTCTGGTCCTTATCAACAGCGTTCGGCTACATAAGACCTCATCATAATGGATGTTTAATGTGCCTTTTATTACCCACCAGCGCGAGCATAACCCATCAGAATACACCTTAGTTATTTCCCAACAAACAGGTCCCAGGCAGGGTTTGGGACAATGAAGCACACATGTTCGAAATAGACTTTTCGAATAGGACCAGTGAAGTGAAAAGATGTTGAGAGATCTTTTCTTCCAAAGACTCTGAGTCATCTTATCGCTCACTATCGTTAAATACTGACTCTAACTTAGGACAAAATACTTATTATACAGAGAGTTCAGAAACTGGTTAAAAGGTAAATGTTTTGCTTTGAGAAGGGAATGGATAATTTGTTAGTATATGGATATTTTATTATTAAATGTGCATATCAATATTTACCGACCAATTTACACAAATGGGTATTCTCCTTCGAGTCTTCGCTTTAAGGAAGCTGCTTTAAATGTTCATCTAATAAACTAATATCTATGTATTACTTTATTTCCACAACGTGTCAAAATCTACAGACCTTTTGCTCATTTCATGCACGTGTTAAACTGAAGCTACATAAAAACGATAATAAATTTTAATTCTAATATTAAAATTAATTTCAGGAAAACGTGTTGCTAAATAGTTGATGAGTAGTTTGTTTAATGAACGTATTCTAGTTGTAAATTCAGCAAATTGTTTCTTTCATTTGAAATTATCGGGGATTGTGTGCAATAAAAAGGCTTCGTGTTAGTAAAAAGCTACCTTTTTTTATGAACAACTTACACTACACTATTATCTAATTGTTGCAATATGAATTTTCATCTCAACAGAAATTTTTCACAAGTGAGCTGAGGGGAAAGGTCATAAACCTTTAGGGTTCCTGTATCGTAGACTGCCATCAGCACCTGCAACAACAATAAAGGATTTGTCTGGCTCTTTGAACCAAATAACGCAAATTATCGCTTTTATAACGCACCCACATCTGAGATCACGGAGCATGTTTAGCAATATCACTCCTCGAACCCCGGACTCTATGACCCGCAGTCTAATAAGCTGACAACTGAGTCACGTACTCTTTATGTTTGTCAAGTTTAACATTTTAACAGTATAACAAAGAAGCTATATCATTAATATTTACTTCCAATCATAGCAAGCTACCTACTTAGATTGAAACTAAAGATTAACCCTCTAATGAGTATAGCTCAATAAATATACTTTTTCTACCTTTTTACTTATAAATATTAGAGTGCATTGTTTCACCAGTTAAAAACTCTTGCTCTTTACGACATTTACGGCCGTAAACCCAATAATATCTCACAGTGTTCGGCCAGCTAACAAAGCAAAACAATCTCTATATTAAAAACATAATAACTAAATATTGAAAATAATAAAAATGTACTTAACATTCTCACTAATATTCTTAATTAAAGTAATATTAAAGAAACAGTAGAATTTACCTCACTTAAAGAAAACACGTGTTCAAGTTGTTCATGTGTATCTCTTACATATTTTAAACAACGTGTGTTAATTCTCTTTCGGTTAAAAATCTAACAAAAGTACAGCTCCCCCCCCCCTCATACAGCGGTAAGCCTGAAAGCTTATAACGCTAAAAACCGGGTTTCAAATAGTACAAATAACCCATCGTGTAGCTTTGTGCTTAGCAACAAACAAACAAACAAAATAAAAGTACAATTCAAAGCCTCATGCTAACAACAACAATAACATGAAAAATAACGACTGCGTTAAAACGTCTAAAAAACTTAAGTCGTTGCTTATGATATATATATGTGTGTTTTTGTATGTGAGTGAGTGTGAAGCATAAACTTTATAATTTGACCAGACTAGTTGGTAAATATTCTAACATTCCGACTTTTATGTTCACCGAAAAGTTATAAACTTAAATCATGACAACAAGAAAAAGTCAATTAAACCGAGTTCACGAGCTGCTATTAACTACAATCACAAGCTTGGAGCAAGAACGAAGAAGATAAAGTTATGGAACACTTCTGTATTCAGCGAGTATAAATACTGATCATTTCACACTTAAATAGAGCTTGTGGGCGAACTTTCCTCCTTCAGAAGTCACGAATCGGTCAGAATTCATATTAAAACTGCATATCACGTTTCTTCGTAAACAAAAAGTACAAAAACTTTGTCCTTATGATGTTTCTATTGCAATAACTCTAGAGGCAAATTAGTGCAATAACAATATGCTCACTAAATTCATTCATTGTCGTGTAGATTAGGCATAATTTCTTTTAAACACACTAAATCCAAACTTCTATGTTTTATATAATCCTAAACATCAAGAATATGGACGAGCCTTGACATTAAAACTATTCACATAGAAAACGTTTAAACCAAAATATTTCATTTCACTTTATTTCATACTCCTAAGCTTATTATTACCTATTAATCAAATCAGAACTAAAAAAAGCAACAAATAATAACATGCCTAACATTTTGAGTTTAAATTGTTTTTTCGTTACATATTTAGAAGTTCTTACAAATATGAAGGCCCTCAAAACGCTTACCTCGATTTCAACACGCAGAAGGTAAAAAAAAAAATCTATTTTATTTTCCAGGCAGACGAAAAACCTTCGGTTTCGAATACAGGTTATTATACAATTCCTGAAAGAAATATTATAGACAAACTTACTTATAGTGTACATTTATACTGAAAAAAGAGAATTTTTCGTTGTATCACAGCTTCAAATATAGATCAATTGCTAACATATATACTATATATTTACAAACAAGGCCAACTGTTGAATTTGAGGTAACATTTTATCAAAGGTATATTGTGTCATGTTTTCTTTCATTTAATATGAAAGGTGATAACATTTGAATATGTATATATATGCATACTGCAGCGTTATTTTGAAATTACTAAATCAAACTATATATTAAAGATGATCTAGATATTCCTTGTATCGAGCCCCGGACCTTTTGATCCGCAGCCTGATACGTTAACTACTAGGTCATCAATTACGTATTTTTTCAGTTTTTCAGGTTAACATTTTAGCAGTATAATACAGCGAAGAATGTCGTATGTGCATTATGTATCACATGTAGTTGAAATGGTGATGTCGGACTTCTTGGTACCCCTGATGAATACTGGAAGAATGAAACGAGCAAGTATTAGCAGCTTTTGCTAATAAACGTTTCGGGAGTTTCTAATTACTTTTTGCTTCTTATTGAAGTTTATTGGACCTTGTGTCACAACACTGAATTCACTTCCTGTAAAGAGGCAATTCTGAAGTACCTATAAACTTTACTAGCTTTCAACTGATTCTATGAGTGGTGTCCCCTGATGCTGTCTGTTATTGTGGATATTACTTATTGCTGTTTGTCTTGGAAAAAATAAAATTACTTTCAAAGAACGTTTATTTTTCTTTACTTCATCTTATATTTGTTGCTGTTGTTTTGAAGTTAAGCACAAAGCTACACAATAGGTTATCTGTGCTCTGCCCACCACGGGTATCGAAACCCGGTTTTTACTTATATTTGTAAGGCTACATTGAACAACTTAAACAAATATCATCTCTTTCACATACTGTTAAGATGTCTTATCGTGTTTCAATAACTCGTTGTAGATTATTAAAAGTAGAAAAAAACGTATCTTCATTATATACTAAATATGTATGATAAAATTATAAAAGATACACATGTATGTATCATTTTCTTCAGACAGATATTGTGTCTTGTTTATTTCACACTTTTTACTTCCCTACATAAAACTGCGTTATTATATATAACACTAAAACTTTAAAACACTTTGTTTACAATTTGGAAAAGTATTGCCTAAACGTTCCAGGTTATCTTCTTTTTGGAGGGGGAGGTATAAGCACCTGTTTTGATCAATTTTATTTTAATCGTATATTACTACAACCATTGTTCATAGAAATCGAAACTTTGACAGTCATAAAAGCAAACCGTACGGCTCTTGTTATAGATTTTACTTTTATTGTATATTATTACAGCCACTGTTTACAGAAGTCGAAACTTGGACAGCCATCAAAGTTAGAAAATCATACATACGTAGATATTCTTTAAAAACGACAGTTCGTTAGGATTAAGCTAGTTTGAAAAACGACAGTTCGTTAGGATTAAGCTAGTTTGTAATCTAATAACAGCATATTTTCCTTAACACCCGAGTAAACTGTTAAACCGATATTATAACAAAGAGGAATTTTCTGTGAATTTAACATAACGAACTGACTTAACCTTTGATTTCTTATGAAACACGTTATTTTTTGTTTTTTTTGTCGCGAGGAGTTTATTTGGATGAAAGCTAGTTTCCAATACTAACTTACACGTGTATCTGACTCCTTTTTTCTCACAACAAATTTAAATTAATCCGTTTGAATTTTGTATATTTTTCAAGCAGTTATTATACATTATTTTATCTTCAGTTATGGAATGAAAAAAATAAAACAATACATATTTCTAGAGTATGTAGTTCTAACTAAGTCTGAAAATAAAGCCAAAATATAATTAAGATACTTCCATTCTGTTTACTAGAAACGATTGTTTTGCCTAAATACAATAAGGCACTACCTACAAGATTTATCAGTTTTGGAGAACAAAGTAGCCCAGCCTCTTGTTACTTAAGTGAAAATAATTGGATTGAGTCTCAGACTGATGTGAAACTATAACCTTTTTTAAGAGCCTATTAACTACGTAAATTTCTTTTAACTGATGAAGACATTCAGTATTGTGGTTCAAACTAATGAAATTCTAAAGGAAATAGAATAGACGTCTCCATTGTTTGATAAACGAACCATCGCATACGGCGTTCTTGTTGTTGTTTTACATTACTAACGAATAGAACGAGTTTTATCTACATAGATGCATATATATAACTTTAACTTGTTGAAGACTTCAAGTTAATGAATCCTTTTATTGACTAAACCGTTCCAGATTCTTTTTTTGGGGGGAAGGAGTAAACGCCTATTTTGACTTTTTTTTGGGGGGAGGACGTGTAAACTGTTTTGACAGATTATATTTTAACTATATTACTACAGCTATAAAAGTAAACAGTACTCCTTTTGTTGCAGATTTTACTTTTATTGTACATTAGCAAAACTTCAAATTAATGGATTTTTTTATTGTTATTGGTTACAGACCACTCATAACCTAGTGTGATAACACGTACAAAAATCATTTTACAGTCTAATATCTAAAACTGAAAACATCACCATGCTAACAACAGTTGGAAAGAAAGACTCAATATAATGTAAATTTTACAATAGATATATAAAAATATTTCCTTCTTATCAGTCTTGCTATTCAAATGTAAAGTGAAATTTCATCGAATAACGGGTAGTAAGATATTACTTATTTTTTAGTATGGTATTTTCAACCTGATCGCCACTTTATGTGACACATAAGCAGCTAGGTCAGATGCACCACAGTCGTTTCTAATTTGAACTGCTGACCAGAAAGAGGGTAACTAGTCAACATTAACTGCCACTTACACCGCTATGTACACTATTAAAATCTATGTTGGTAGCTTGCATTGAGCAGAAGGTAATACTAAGTACCCTTAACCAAATATCACTTTTGGAATGCATCCACAGCTGGAAAAGCAGGAGTATGTTCAGCAGCATATCATGGGCTCGAATCATGGACCTTTGAGTCCATAGCTCATCCATCTATTCCTAAGCTGTGCCTGGCCAAAGTAATAGCTTTTTTGAATAAACTTTTACGTAGCAAGTAAGATAGACAGATATATAAAGCTTTGATAGCAAAAAACAGATAGCTGGTGTTATTGAATAAAGCACATTTAAGCAAGGTTTACAAACAATACAAATATTTGTACACCTAACAGGTTTTGAGAAACCAAGAACAGTAGATAATTATGTAAGAAGCATATAATTATCTTTAAGTCGACTCTTTGGTGCTAAGAAATAGAATATTACGAATGATTTTAAAAAAGTTTGTTTGTTTTTTGGAGCGGCAAACTAACGATACGCTTTTATTGCACTGTCTCTCCTTTTCATTTTATGTTACTCATAAAACAGAGGATGAATAAAACCAGATCGTGTCTGGATTTTATTTGGTAATATAGAAACAAGAACAAAAGAAAGACGAACCCAAAACGGGTTTTGTTTGAGAGTAATCCTGCATTTCAAACTAAATAAAGTGATCGTTCCCTACTTGATCACAAAACCAACTGAGGTTGGATTTACTTTAGGAAGGCACTTTCGGTCGTTTCTAAATCCAATGTAAGTCCCCTAGTTTTGTTAGAGACCGCGAGCATTGCTCTAATTAAGCCAATATAGTTTTCTTCTTTTTCAGCGCTCCAGAACACTTGGAACAAATTTCATTTTCTAAAAGGATCTGAATTCACTTTTCGAGTTCATGTTGACCATACACGTTTCACCTTCATGTCTACATTAAAACAAAAACCAAATTTTTAGGTCTGAGTGAGTGAAATGTGTTGGGTCTCGTCCGGAAGTTAGTGCTATTTTTATTTACTTATGTATTTATTATTGTTATTTTTGTATAGAGTTGCCATCCCTCAAATAGAATAAAGTAAAACAAAGTATTGAGACAAGTCACATCCTTCTTTATCAAAAATTGGGAAAACACTCTTTCGATTGGCCTTAATTTTCACTTACGAGTTATTTAATGAATGTGTATGTAAACTCTTTCGCGCTAAAGTGACCTCATAAAATTAAACTCGTATACACATCATTAATACAGTTTCGCTTCCATTTTTTTATTTTTACAAACAACAAGTAAATCCATAAATTATCTCTCATTTCACTTAATTAGAAAACAAAGAATATTCAGAAGACTGTCGTAGTAAAGAAAACTTGGACTTGTTGGTCTTAAATTTCTACATCCTTACTCAGTAAGAGAGAGAGAGAGAAAAAGGATCTTCTCGTTATATAGAAAAATACATATATGTTATCATAACCTCTGACATAACGTATTGATGTATACACAGATCGGTATAATTAATAAAGAGACAGCTGAAATTTCCCATAATTTTTAAACTAAACAAATATGAATAAACATGGATTACTACGTGTGAATATAACTTTTAAAATTGCTACTGAAATTTAAATGGAGAAATTCAAGGTTATAAGAAAAGATGGCAAATTAAGTCAGGCATAAAAATAAACATTTAATGTCAATTATAAAATTAGCTTAGTTTTTAAAATGTTTGTTTATTCAATTTGAACGTCATCTTAATAGAAAACAATGGCTAAACGGCAAGGAGAGAAGCTTTAAGATTCGGGTATAGCCGTCTTGAATTATGAACTCCTGACCTGAGGGAGGGAAACCAAACAAAAACACCTACCGTATACATTGTTACTCTTAAAGAGAATAGGAGGATTGACTGTCACTTTTATAACGTTTCCACAACTGAGAGTGCGGAGCATGTTTTTTGGCATACTAAGGTCAAACATGGTGACATTTTGATCCGTAACCTGGAACGCTAACAGCTATTACTTTAAAATTTATAGAAAAACCAAACAAAAGACTAACGGCTGGAAATGAGATAAGTAGCTAAAGAAGAGATTTCAAAGTTAGATCTATCGGCTGTAAATTGAATAAACAAACAATTCTACGAATGTCTATTGACTTTTAGCCCAATGTAAATGAATAAGTGTTTTTAAACAATTTTAAGATTACCAGTTTTTAGTTTATCAACACATCATTCGTTCATCCTCCCCATGAATAAACCGGCTTGAAGGAAAAAAGAACCTATTTATAATTATACCGAGTTTGTGTCTACCATGAAATTGCGCGCGCACTCCACTTCAACAGATGTAAACAAAAGGCGGATATAAATATACTTTAGTAGACGCTTTGCACAACAACATATTAAAAGATTGTCAACGTTTTAAAAAAGTCTAACGTTAGGTCGTACACTAACATTATATGTTTATTTATTGGTAGTATTAAGTATGGTAAAGTTTAGCATTAACTAAACTGAAACAAAAATCGTACACAAGTTACAGTGTTAATTTATCTCTTTATCGAATATAGGCTGTACTTAATAAAGGCCTGAGACAAGTGGACTTACAGATTTCGGTGTCTACGATTAGAATTCTTTTGTATTATTCTATAAATCCTATATTTATATTTAAAAAAGTGTCGTTCCAATATAGATACTAATTTGGCCACAAATGTTTTACGGATCTCTGCTAGTGATAAAATATATTATGATAGATAAAATTTAACATCCTTACCTATAATTAAAAAGCAGGATTAGTAGTGTGAACTTTCATATTTCTAATTCTTTCTATATATTTCTGAGAAGCTTCAAAATCTCTTATATTTCCTCTCAAATATCTCTAGAATAAAACGATGTGATTAATTAGTACAGAACTATGATACTTGATCATCGTTGTAGAGCATAGCAGTTTCAAGTATGTATTATAACTGTTAAGACATCTGAAGGATCCGATTCCAATTTCAACAAGATTTAAAAGTATTTTAGTAGAACAGAAGTAGGACATTAGTAAAAAATCTAACAACAACAAATATTTTAAAATTCTATTCAAACTACAATAACGAACTAAATACTGAAGTATAATACATCTTTCCTTATTAATTGACCTACAATAATATTCTGACACATAAAAGTGTTTGAATGGAATAGCTCTATCAAGCAAAATTATAGAATTGCTTCTTTAAGTTACGAAGATATGAAGAGAAAGATCCATAAATCTCTTATTCATTTTTATTGGAATTTTTCATTTAGTAGATGTTGTGATCTAAACAGTCCTTAGAAGTTGTACTCGAAGTTTTGTCATAAATATAAATAACATATCGACGGCTTAGTTCAACCTGATCACACCAAGTTGATTAGAGCAACGTAAGGGACAATTATATTAATGGTTCTTACTTCAAATTACTGTCTTTCTCATATACTTCTCTTCTTTAGTTCCAAACAGTTGTATCTTCTATTGTTTCGTGTTGAAACCTAAATAAGGACACTGTTGAAACCCGAAACGTTGGCTAACAGTTTAAAAGAGAAGGCAGAAAACGTTCATAAAACAAATGTTATCATTCAATGATTGCTCTATATTTATTTCATACACCAACGCGATGCATCATGAGACATCCTTGTGAATCCATACAAAGTTCTTGCTTATATTTGCAGAAGTCTTACTCTGCTTCAGTATAAAGAAAAAAGAAAATTTATATTAGAAAATTTAAAAAGCTTGCGCAGGATAGGCTGAATTTTGTACACAATATTTTAACCACATCGTCCATCCAATAAACCGACGACGAGGAGCCTTTGCTTACTGGCCTGGGATGGCCAGGTGGTTAGAGCGCGCGACTCGCAATTTGTTGGTCGCGGATTCGAATCTTCCATCCCAACAAACATGCTCGTCCTTTCAGACGTGCGGGCGTAAATAATAGGACAGGCAATCCCACTATTCATTGCTAAAAGAGTAAGTAACCAAACAGTTGGCGGTGGGTGGTGTTGGCTAGCTGCATTATCTCTAGTTTTCCACTGCTAAATTAGGGATGGCTAGCGCAGATAGCCCTTAGCTTTGCTTACTGGCTTGGTTAGCAGAGAAAGAAAGGCAGAACAATAAAACTTATCGTAAGATTTTTGATACACGTTTGAACGAAGTTTTGTGAAAAATAATATAATCAAATATAAATATCCTCTCGGCACGGAGTCTTATGTAGGCTTTACAAGTGAAATCCACAACTTTTTAAAAACATGTTCTTAGATAAACACCAAATGCAATGGTAGAAAATAAACTTGGAAATGAGGTGTTTACAGATATAAACAGATATTCAGCATGAAAGTTTTAAAAATGGCACCTTCTCAATCCGTATTTCCAAATATTAGTAGTCACTGCAGTAGCAATAATAATGATATACATTCTAAATTAGCACATTACCATAACACACGATTACACGGCCCTCTTTCTTCAAGGTTAGACTTTTACAGAAAATAATGAATCATTTTGATTATGTTTCCTGGTAAAGTGTTTTAGGAAAATATGATAATTTCCAATTTCTAATTGCAATTGTAGGGTACCAGTTTCCACTATCACTAAAACCGGTCCTGATGAAAATCTATCTCACTTTAGAGCTATTTATAGTTGTGGTACAAATGATGCTATTTTGATCTGAAGTAACGTTTCGAAAATATAAATTTAAGTATACTGAAAGTTGTACGAATTTTGTATATTCTGTTTTATCAGCTAAAAATCTTTTCCTGTTAGAGTTTTACCTCAAATATGGTAGAAGACTTACAATAGTTTTTTCCTTGTCTAAGGCAGTGTTATATGGAGAAGAATGCCTCTAAATACATAGATTTCATATGCTATAAAGATGGACGACAGCTAACTATATGCTTTATTAACCATTTTAACTTATTATACTCAGGTTGAAAATAATTATAACTCCGAATTTCTAAAGCATTACTAGCTCCCTCTAGTGAAAACCCTATACTCTCTAGGCTATACATTCTGGATACTATTGCAAGCCTCTGATTAATAAAAGTACAAGAAGTGTCTCTGTAATTTGCTGCCAATCGGTGCTACTCAAGGAGGTGTGAAAACCTTTAAAAAAAGCAACAGTTTTTTTTGATACATCCTTTTAGAGCCCTGTTTCCTTCGAGTTGAAATTTTTGTTCGACCTCAATAATGATGTGGTACATATAATTGACTAATAAGTATTATATAGTGTTACTAATTACAAGTACCATGCTCGACAAAAAGCTAAGGAGGTTGGGCTGTGGTTGAGAAATACCTGTTTCGTCCACCAAATCATCAATCATCGATGTCTCATAATCACATAAGTACTAGTCTAAATATATGCATCTGTTCTTATATAACATGCTACACAATCCAGCTTAGTCCTTGATGTACACGTGCTTGCATAAAATGTATGAACTTCTGCATCACCCCATACATCAAAAAGTCTATCGTATGACAGTGCAACGTCAAATACCTGATCCCTGGCATGAAAAATGTAAAGTTAAACAATAGCTACATGATATATTCCACTTTCTTCTTTGCATCTAATAAAACAAACTTATGCCCAGCTTGTTTTCTGACTGATTTCTAGATGATCGTATTTTTGAACGAAAGCTGGTACATTGGTTAAGCTTTCCTTATAATGAGTGTTTTAATACGTCAAAGAATGACCTTACTTATAACTCGTATTTATAACTATCGAATAATTTGATAAAAATAAAATAAAAAGTAGATGACGTATTGCATTCCTTTTTCACTTTTTATTTCACTTTTAACTGCTCTACATACCGGAATTTATGTGCAAAATAATAGAATCAAAAGAAATAGTCATTTGATGGCTCAGTGATAAGCATGGGGCTTATAATGCAAAAGATCTGGGCTTGATGCCCGCGGCGGGCACAGCGCAGGGACCTCTTGGTGTAGCTTTGCAATTAACAAAAAAACTAATAAACAAATAACAATAAATCAACGAATTATACATTAAAGTTAGGATTAAAATCGCCCATATAAACGTGGTAAAATGAAAACATATAACACAAAAAATAGTAATATGCGTATGCAATTAAAATGTTATCTCAGTATATTCTTCTTAGCAAACCCATAATTGTCAATTATTACATTGCCAGGTAAAATAAGCATGATAAGGTTTCTCCTTCAACTTCACTAAAAATTCCCAAAATGCACTTATAAAGATGTAAGTGAAACGTTTGAGAGGACTGTATTATTATAATACATTATACGATACTTTTGCTTTTTAGTCTGAATCTAAAATCCCCCCCTTTTCTCACTTCATCTTTCTTTACAAATAGGACTAATTACCATTTAAACACATTTATTTGAATTATAATTTGAAAGATAACTTCTCCAATGATATTTTGGATTTCATTAGTATCATTCACATAGGACCGAGCGTAGTCCAATAGTTAGTGTGCCGGTCAGTGAGTCTGCGGATCCTTTATTTGCGTCCCGTTATCGCAGAAAAATAATAATCACGTCCGCACTTTGAGGCCGTGTGTGTGTGTGTTACAAAGGTGACTGTCAAATCCCAATATTCGGTTACACGAGAGTAGCCCAAGAGTTTTCGGTGAGTTTTGACTAATTACCTTCGTTCTAGTATGCAGTTTGAAAATAGAGAAATATCTGAACACAAACAGACAAAGCTCATTCCCATACACTTTACTATGTAATTATTATTACATAACGTTAAAACATGGAAAACAATACCCTTGATAAGTTTAAACATATAGGGATATCAACGATCTGTTTGTAAACTGTATGTTTAAAAGTAATAAAATTCTTATAGTTATATTCTTGTTGTTGCTATTTTAGCGCAAAACTTCACAATAGGCTATCTGCACTCTGTCCACCGACGATAATGTTATTAACAAGACTTTTAAATTATGTAATTCAAATAGTTTTTGTATTTATTTAACAAAATGAAAATCAAAGAATTGGTGTAAATAATGAAGGCTGAGATACTGACAATATAACTTAGAGCATGAAGATAACGAACTATTGTATAGAAGTTAAAAGTTGAGAAAGACGAAAGATATTATGTTCTTGTTACATAAGAGGTTTAATTTGACCCTGAAATAATTGGAGTATTAGTTTCTTTCCTTGATAGAAGCACTATATGGTTCTGAAGATTTAAAAATTAACCGAAAACCCATCCGTTTTGTTGAGTACCATAGGAGGTTGGGTTTGGTATTTTTAACCTGAACGAACTGTTTATATGCGTAAATGGGCTAGATGGCCAGTCATAGTCCCATATGGTTCAGGTATAGCTGCCCCTAATATTGAAGTACTAACCAGAAGGAGGGCGGACGTCATTAGTACCCACCATCACAAGAAATTTGCTCGGCTCCTTGAACCAAATAACAGGATTTACTAAAAGTAAAGAGTGTGGTTAGAAGCCGTTGGACATTTCCATCTGCAGACTGACACGTTAGCCACACTAAAAGAACCTCTTTGTTAAATAATTAAATCATAAAATTGTTGTGTTTGAGTTTGTGTTGGACAAGCCAGATGCCACGATTTAAATCAACTGACAGATTATATATTTCTACTTAGTACTGAGTCAACTTCTAGGAAAAGCAAAACATTTACAGTAATTTTTTGGGTTTTTATATGTAAATTAAAATCTCAAGTTAACTGGTTTACAGCTATTCTTATTATGCTTGTATTCGCATAACTCACCTTAAATTAATATAGTCCAGTGTAGTGTTCTATACGAAGAATTTGTTGATGATAAATATTTTATAAAAGAGAAAAGGATTTTTTAAGTAAGCACTCATGTTTTAAATTAAGTATATGTCAACATTTTTCTTAGAATATTTTATGATTTATACAATTAATACAAGGCAAGTGAAACGATTATAACAAAACAATTACAGAAACTCAATGACACACTAATACAAGAACAAAAGAAACATGTCACAAACAATATAAAGTAGATCATAAGTACTGGATACATATAACATGTCACAATAGAACATATAGTAGACCAGAAGTGCTTGATACACACACAACATGCCACAATACAATATATATAGTACATCAGAAGTATCTGATACATACAGACGTACGTAAATACTGACGAACAAAGAAATTTGATTCGTAGTTTCACCTCCTTATGTGATGATGTATGCTACTGACGGACAGGTTTCGATAGACGTACCTTATTCTATTACAAATCAACCAACCTGTCTCGATCGCAATATCTTTGTTCAAATGGTCAGAATATATGATTATTTAGGTCGGCTAAACCCCGTATGTTAGCCATTTACATCGGATCTGACTGTAAACTCATTTTTCATTGCCTCTTTATTTAGGAGAAAGCAGTGGGTTATGTAATATTGAATGGTATAAAAGACAACGACATGAGCTCTACTGTTATTTTTAGGACTAACAACTACCGTTCACTAGCAACAGCCAACAACCACTCATTCTTCTAACGCTTTGCTGCATTTGTCATTTCTTTCTCAATTCTCGGGGCTATAGAAGCGAACAAAACGTTCAAAGTAACAGACATAAAAATGTCATAATACGTGATGCCTGAGAGTCGATTCATACTTTTCTTCTTCTTCAGAACTCGGACTTTTTTCTGTTTGTTTCAGTGTAATATCCATACACTGCTCCTAAGGTTTTTATTAACTTATTTACAGAAATGTTAAAAATGCCATACAAATGAGTTCTATATTTTTTATATTTTTCTCTGAAGTGGAACAACCAGAGAGCGAGTGGGATGTCACCTACGTCAATGCTTCCAGACAGATGATCTAATCATCCTAGCTACTGGATATCGAACGTTGAAAATGTCAGAATTTTTGTTTTGTTTTGTTTTTTATGGTGGCGGTGGTAAAAAACGGCAGCTATGCCAAACACGCTTTGTTTTAACAAAGATATTAACAACAAAGGCAAATGACACACAATGCCTCTAAAAACAAAGAAGTAAATATATCATGTTGTACCAAACAAATAAATGATTGAAATTGCTTGTTCCGATATATTTTATGTTCGGGTCATTTTCTCCACAAGTGACTTTAAAAAAAAATAAATTCCAGTTTTCTACAAAAATATTTAGGCGTGTATAAAATTATCCCACCTATAGTTGATGTCATGTAAACAATTTTCATGACTCTTAAAGCAATTGTAAGTAATAAATAAGAGAGTGGCACACAAAATTATAGTTTATAGATTTAGTATTGCTGAATAGGAAGAAAGTACGAGGTTAGTTAACGTATCTTAAAGCTATAGCCCACTTTGTGGCTCAATGATAAAGCTGAAAGCTTATGACGCTAAGAATCGGGTTTCTATCCCGTGGTGAGCACAGCAAAAATAGTCCACTGTGTAACTTTGTAATTAACAACAAACACATTTAAAGCTACGTGGGAGCCACATATACGTGAGACTATATATGTATGTTTGCAAACTACTAATTTATAAATCAATAGCCACTTACGAGAGGTTCGAATTAGATCTGGGTTTCTGAGTGTGGTATTAATTAACTTTTTCTCCTCACTCTGTAGATTTTCTCACAATCATTTTCAAGAAACGTGCAGTGTCAAAGAATCTAGTGCCCCCTCCCAGTGGCACAGCGATATGTCTGCGGATTTACAACGCTAGAAACCGGGTTTCGATACCCGTGGTGGGCATAACTCAGATAACCCATTATGTAGTGTTGTGCTTAATTACAAATAAACATCCAAAATAATCTAGTGAAAACTGATTTACGATCTGTTAGTAATATTTTGATGTGTAGGTATAATTTACCTTGAAAAAAGAAGACTTTGTGTGCACATATATTTAGATGGCACATTGATGAGAAATAAATTATTCATTTAATATATTTTATCAGCCCTCTAGAGATGCATATTTCCATGTTTTATTACTTTTTTTGCAAACTTTAAATATATAATACTCTATATCATAAGCTATCCTTCTTCTTTTTTCAAATTTATTGCAAAAAGGCAGGTTCACAACAGTTAAATGAAGAATAAATAAAACACGGACGGCAGAGAAGAAAGACACAAATACATGACAACAAGTAAACCAATATGTTTTTTCACAGCACCAGTGTATTTCGGTTGATTTTGACTGGGGCATAAAGGATTATACTAAAAATGAGTATGAAGCCCAATCTATTATTCGATTCAACACTTATCATTGAATTATACCGGTGTCGGGGAATCACAACCTCATCAGTCACCTTGATTTTTTATTTTATTTTGAACATCTTATTTGCTAAATATTTCAGAAGATTACATTAGTAGCATCTGTGCTTCATATGTTTCAAATTCTATATAGATATACCCACTATGGTTAATAACAGACAACTTAAAACACCAGACATATAATACAAAATTATGATAAACCCAACTTTCAATTCAGATAAAGGGTTCCAAGCGCGGTATCTCATATCCCAAAGTCACCGACTGTTCCAAGTAATATATACAGGAGAGAAATCATCCTTCTCATAATAACTCCTACAAGTTTATGAACTTTTGACATCCAGTTTACAAGAATGTCATAGCTGTATGTAGAACACCTGCATAAAAATTTAGCAGAATTATTTAGATATTCTGTAGTAGTTATGGATGGATGAAATTCGTAGCTGTTTCACTTCTGACACATTCGTGAAAACTGGATATAAGATGCACCTCTTCTCTATTTTATGCCAGTATGTGTTTTCTCACTGGTCTGTTTAGCCTTGATGAATATCAAGTTGACCTCTTGACATTACTTACCTGACTTACTTATAACTCTAGGTTTAGATCAGGGAGTGATGTTAAATCTCCTGTTTAAGTTAATTGGTTTTCATGTAGCTTATTTTGCATGTTTACGTTTGCTTTTTTTTCTGTTCATCGGTATATATGTTTTTCTTTCGTTTTCTTGTACTATTGCAGTTGTGAATTTGTTTATCATTTGATTGGTGTTTCTGTTTGCTTTTGTTTTGTGTTTTTTTTTTGTCCATTTTGATATCCGCTTGGGTAGTTCCGTTTACTGTCAAAAACCTTTGAACTCACTGGCCATATCTTATAGATATGTTATTGCCGAACTTATTTATTTGCTTATGGCCTGCCACGGATATAAGTAAGCTTAAGAGTATGGGTCATGGCAGAGATTAAGTTAGTCATGCGCTTTACGTCTCTCTTCAAGTAGCTTCATCGTAACTGATTATATCAGCGTATCTCACTAATTCTGTTAAGATTTATTCTTTATTATCCCATCATTAACTATAATATCTGAAGAAAAGTAGACGTAAGGCAGAATAGTGTTGAACAACTGTTTTTGGAGAAGGTTTTTAGGAATAGTATACACTTGTAATTTGCAATATGAATAAAACTACAGCTAACGTTTTGAAATATTTGTTAAAATCCTAAGGTTTCAAAACTTGTATTAAATTCTAAAAGTTATGTAAAAGATAAAGTGTAGAATATTGAATTCTCAACCTACAACATTGCTTAATGCTATCGCTATTCCAGTCAAATTTTAAAAGCTTCAAAACAAGTAGAAAAAACAAATGAAGAATATAAATACTTCAGCATTATACAAACTTTGTACAAGTGTGCTCAGGTATCGAACATAGTCATGTCACTAAAGAATTACATGATTTCTGGCTTGCCGTCACCTAGTGGTTAGGAAACTCTACTCGAAATTTGTGGTCACTGGTTCGAATCCTACAACCGAACATGCTCGCTCTTGCAGCTGTGAGGTCTTTATAATGTGACGGTCAATCCTATTATTCGTTGAAAAAGAATACCCCAAGAGTTGGCGGTGGGTGATCCTGACTAGCTGCCTTCTCTCGAGTAGCTTTGCGCAAAATTAAACAAACGAACAAGAAATGTTTTCCTCTCGTAGGGTTGTGCTGCGGACTTACGAAAGGACGTGCACAAATACATGTAAGTGTGTGTGAAGCTCTTTGAACCTTTTAAAATAACTCGGGTTGTGCTGCGGACTTACGAAAGGACGTGCACAAATACATGTAAGTGTGTGTGTGAAGCTCTTTGAACCTTTTAAAATAACTCGGGTTGTGCTGCGGACTTACGAAAGGACGTGCACAAATAAGTGTGTGTGAAGCTCTTTGAACCTTTTAAAATAACTCGGGTTGTGCTGCGGACTTACGAAAGGACGTGCACAAATAAGTAGTGTGTGTGTGTGTGTGTGAAGCTCTTTGAACCTTTTAAAATAACTC
>NW_013665778.1:398196-412957 GCF_000517525.1 Limulus polyphemus | reverse complement strand
CGGACTTACGAAAGGACGTGCACAAATAAGTGTGTGAAGCTCTTTGTAACCTTTTAAAATAACTTGGGTTGTGCTGCGGACTTACGAAAGGACGTGCACAAATAAGTGTGTGAAGCTCTTTGTAACCTTTTAAAATAACTCGGGTTGTGCTGCGGACTTACGAAAGGACGTGCACAAATAAGTGTGTGTGTGTGTGAAGCTCTTTGAACCTTTTAAAATAACTCTCTCTCACACACTCTTCCACATAAAATTTCCTTTAAATAGCATCGTTTGAAAAAAAAAAATGTTTGGTGACAGATAAGATTCATCTTTGAAGATGGAACAAGCCACGAACGCAATGTCCCAGACTGGTAAATAATCGAGCCAATACATCAATATGTCTTCTACAAGCTATTACGACAGGCTTACGACGAGTTTTTCCTAGTGAAGTTTTTTTTATTGTTTCTCAAATCGTTCAGCAAAAAAAAACTATGAAAATATTATATTCTACCCAAACTCAACAAAAAAACTGTATGTTTCAGTACTTCAAGTTTAATTTCTTGTTTATTTATAAGTCATATGTTTGTTTTAGCGCAAAACTACACAATGAACTATACGCGCTATCAATACCACGGAGAATCGAGCCTAGATTTCACCGTTATAAGTCCGTAAACTTATAGCAATCTTGTATCTTTAAAAATTGAACACTCACACCTCATCTACTATTTTTCCATGCAATTTTCCACAACATTCGTCCAAAAATTCCTCCTGAATTTACTATAGTTTCAAATTTATGCCATTAGAATAATTAACTGTGATGTTTACCATATATATTTAATTATTGTTATTTACCTTGGAAACTTTTGGGAAAAGTATATACTAGTTATTTGAAATTATTATGATGAAATTAAAGTTTCTTCTTGAAATCGGGAAAAGTATCAAAACTTCTTAAGCTAAAATCTGTTTTTCATTGATTAGACAAGTCTATATTTTACCACCATTTTGAAACTGTAATGTTTGGCATATCTTTAAATCAATTCTACAGTTAATCACAACCAGAATTACTTCCTTGATAACCCTTCAAACAATCGTAACAGCGCGAGTGCAGTATGATATAAATATGCTCCGTTATATCAGCTTGATGAAATTCCTTAGTCTTGGTTTGAGAAATAAGAAATATTCGTCAAGTCATCGTGTGAGGTTAAAATGCCAATTTTCTCCCACAACTGAAGATTCCTTTAATACAAGATCTTGATTGCTCTTCTTTACCATCTGCTAAACAATATCAGTTACAAATTAATAAAAATTTATGATGATTGTCAATTGATATTTAATTAACCAATCGTAGCTTAATGGACTAATATTAAATCAACGCATCATGATAAGATTAGTTTAAAAAATTATTATTAAAGTAACCAATCAAAGTAAGACGTTACCCGGTGTGTCAGTGGTAAATTTACGGAGATACAACGCTAAAGTACAGGTTCGATTCCCCTCAATGTACTGAGCTCATTGTGTATCTTTTCGCTTAAACAACAGAGTAAGACTGAGACTAATGAACTGGTATTCAATTAATGTTTTATGACAAAACTGACTCAAGGAATGCTATTAAAATAAGCTAATGATAACAAGACAGAGTCTAAAGAATTGGTCATAAATGCGTCATAACAAGATTAGTTTAAAGAAATATTATTAAAGAAATCAATCACAGCAAGGCTGAGTCTAATAAACTAGTATTCAATCAATGTGTTATGACAAGATTAATTAAGAAACGTTGACCTATATCATAACAAGACATAATCTAATGAAGTAGTATTTGTGGTATGATTCATGTTATACTGGTTTCAGTAACTCGGTATTGTATGAGTCAGGTCAAGACTGGTTTAAATGAGAAGATCTAACTTAATGAAACACTAAAAAATGAATTGCTGGTAGAAAGAACGGTAAGAGGTTGAATTTGCATAAAACAGAAAGCGAATGCCAAATTTAGCGTATTTTTACCATAGGTAACATTATTTAACTTTTATTTTATATAATATCTAAAATATATGAAAGTGACATTGTATTGACATCAAACATAGCGACATTACTACTCAGTACTATTCCAGGTCATTAACACAGCATATACCACATTCTATCAGGTCGTCAAAAAATTAATGTCGCCTTTTTTTAGATGAAAAAACTCGAACAACTTATGTATCAAAACAAAACATTTATTAAATGAAATAGTCTCCATTCTTATCGATGATACTTTTCCAACTTACAATCAGGTTGTTAATGCCCTGATTAAAGAAATCATTTGGCTTTGAGGCAAAAAACATGTCGATGTCCTCTTTAACACCTTCCATATTTGCATAGGCTAAAGTTAACATGCACATTGATAAAAGAAAATTAATATTTTCTTTCTCTCTAATAGAACCACAGATGCTTAGTCTCACAGGGTTTGTTTCTTCACATACTTTTATCAGTTCATTTGTTCACGACCACTGTTGACGTTTAAAATAGTCCCACTCGTGATGCTTCATCCATCATTGTTGACAACAGCGGGAACTGCTTACTGTCTCAACTTTCATGGATAATTAAATCAGCGTTTGAAAATTTGAAGAAATACCACCCTAAAGTGACATTGTATTTTGCACATGACATGAGTGTCAAGTATTTCACTCTACAATCATATAAAAGTTCATCTTTCAAGAGCATGTTTACACGTATCTGTAGCGCCGTACTCTTAATAATGTTTAACACTATATAAAATTTCTATCATGAAATAGTTGTCCAATAGAACAGTACAAACTCCGAGATGTTCCTGTCAGTATGATAGTAAAACAACGCATTGAAAGATAAAATAATAATATTGTTTTTTCTAAATTGCAATGTTTTAGTTTTTTTATTACAGATGGAGACCATATTCAACAGTAATACATTAAATCAATCAAGCAGGATGTAGTCCGCTTAGCTTGAATAATGTTTGTTTGATTGTTTGTTTTTTTAATTTCGCGCAAAGCTACACGAGGGCTATCTGCGCTAGCCGTCCGTAATTTAGCAGTGTAAGACTAGAGAGAAGGCAACTAGTCATCACCACCCACCGCCAACTCTTGGGCTACTCTTTTACAAACGAATAGTGGGATTGACCGTCACATTATAACGCCCCCACGGCTGAAAGAGCGAGCATGTTTGGTGTGACGGGGATTCGAACCCGCGACCCTCAGATTACGAGTCGAGCGCCCTAACCACCTGGCCATGCCGGGCCACTTGGATAATGATAACAATGTAAGAACGAGATTATTTTATAACAACAGTAGCACATTTAGTTTTAGTGTTGTAAGTCCATATATTTACCGCAGTTCCACCAGGAAATTACAATCTATATAAAAAAAAGAGTAAAGAAGTTAAAGAACATTTCTTTACGTTATAACTCTGTACTATAGAATGAACTTTTATTGTCTTCTTGATTTATGTAAATTCATTGATTTTTGTCAAACATAAAGTACTTTATTTTAAATGAAATAAAATAATATAGTATATAACAACACAATAATGTTCCTTCACGTGCATGTATAAAGTAATATAGTATATAACAACACAACAATGCTCCTTCACGTACATGTATAAACTAATATAGTATATAACAACACAATAATGTTTCTTCACGTAAATGTATCAAGTAATATAATATATAACATCAAAATAATGTTCCTTCACGTACATGTATAAAGTAATATAGTATATAACACACAATAATGTTCCTTCACGTGCAATCCTTCAGGCAATCCTGTCACTGCTGAACAAGATTAGTTTCAAAAATTCTTAGAATCAGCTAAATATAATTATTATATTTGTATGGGGTTTAATTAATTATTAGTATATATATATATACGTTTGTACATTTGTCTTCACGCATTACTTAATTTATTTTTAACAAATAAACTTTAGCTGACGTGTGATATGAACAATGTGAGTTTCAGTTTTTTCTATTAAATTAAGTGTTCTTCTTTCACCATGCGTCAACAGTTACCTTTGATTTATTTAAGATTATCATTTTGGATTAAAATTGAAGATATTCTTCTTCGAAAATAAGATAAATATGTCAGTGCGCTTAAGATGAAGTAGAAATATTATCCAATGTAACATAAACATGTATTTTATACATAAAAAGTCAAAAAGCGTCGTTCCAAAAAACTTTCCCAGCTCTTAATGAAATAGTTGATGTATGATGAAAAATAATGGTTGAAATTTTTGCAAACATGGAAATTATAAAAATTGCTGAACAGAGTCAATTTGGTTAACAGAAATTAAATAACTTTGGCATCCGATGGCAGGAGAAGGTATGACTGTAGAATATTCAAGTTAAGGGATATTTTTCTTCGTTGTGGCCCCCTGGTGGCTCGGTATATCTGATAACTCATAAAGCTAAATATTGAAATTCATTACCGCAGTGGACACGGTAGAAATAGTCCATGACATATCTTTGTGCTTAACACAAACAAAAATCTTCGTCATGTCGGGATTCTAATATCATATTAAGGTACTCAATAAGTGTCGCCTTGTGAGAATACAGGACTTGTTTTACTACACACAATTAACAGAATGAGATTCCTTATTTTCTCTTTAGTTAAATTTGTTGTTTCTAATGTACAAACCTTGAAATCAAGTGAATTACTTTACGATGTCCCTTGTGGTTTGGGTTTTATTATCCTTGTATCTGTAACATCTATTTCGAATACTGAATGCTCTTTAAGTGTTTTACTACGTTCTTAAAATCATTAGAATAAAAGCAAAACAATTTGTTAAAGTACAGAGGCATTTTAATTGACTATTCAACTTTTTTTTCTAAACAGTAACATATTGTAGTATTAGGGTCTTTTAACATCTGCACATTCGATGCAATATATATATCAATGAATCAGTATAAATACATGCATCACTCGAGACACATGTACTTTAAACTATTTGACCTATATTATTTAAACACATTTCCTTCAACTGTTCAGTCCATATAACTATAAACACATGAACTTGTTTATTCTGTTGTTAAAAACATACGAACCTTAACTTGTGAGTCTCTGTTACTTTAAACATGCACTTTAATTATTATTGTATATTTCTCTAAACACCCAAACTTTAATTGCTCAGTCCATATTGCTTTAAATACTTGCATTATAATTGCTTGGTTTCTATCGTTCTAAACGCGTGAAATTTACTGTTCAGTCGACATTTTACCACAGAAAAGAAAAATACACAGACCTATAAGATTCTTTATTAGCCGCTTGTTCTTCTAGTATAGATAGTAATCAGAGATGTTCTCAATGTTTGCTGATAAGTAGCAGCGTAAAGCATTTTATTTTGTTCTTTGTTTTAAGCAGAAAGCTACGTAATGGACAATCTGTACTGTTCGCACCATGGGTATCGAAACCCGTTTCTTTTTTGTTTTTTTTTGCGTTATAAGCCTTCGGACTTACCACTAAGCCAGTGAGAACAAAACATTTCCTGAAGTTGATAGTAATAACTAAACTTGCAATTTAAAAGAAAGGTGATTTTAAATTATCATATTAAAATAATGCTTTATGTGTAGTTGTATTGTATAACAGGGGATGATTTAAGGTGCTTACATTTATTCTTTAGATTAAAGACATTGAAAATAAAATCTCAGTTATAAAATCGTGAAAATCCACAGAGACATTCTAGTTTACTAAGTTTTTAGGTCGTCCTTAAAAAAATGAATAATAAACACTGGTTTGTTTTAGATATTTCAAGTTTATAAAATAATGTATAAAGTAACTCTTAAAAATATTTTATTGGACACTACTGTTTCGTTAGCACTGTTTACTAAGATCTGTCAGCTCATATCTGGAACTTCTTCATTGCGATAGCTACAGCATGGTTGAAAAACTTGTTACTGTACATACCATGCAATAATAACTGTGAACAACTGCTGCCAAACCTTCCTGTTTACAAATCCTGTCACCCCACCTTGCGGATACAAACGACGCTAATGGCCTCACACTCCCTGTGGCCAAGACGTGATGGATTTAAATGACATCACTGACATCCTCGCTGTTGGGTCCCAAGCCTCTAGGTTTTTTTTTTTTGGCTCCTAGCCCAGGATGATATCATGGTTCTGTGGTCATTACTCACCCTGAAAGAACAGGAAACCAAAAGAACAGAGTTGCTCCTCCTACAAAACAGTGACGGTTAGCCAAATGAAACAAACTGAAGTCAGTGAAAATTCCAAATGTTTAAAACTTTCAGTTTCAAGTTATTTTACATTAAAAGTGAAAACAGTATTAATAAATGGTTAAGATGAAAATTAGTTTAAATACAAATGCATTTTGTTTTTCATTTCATGGAGGATAAATGATAAATATAGGAATTTTAGTAAATGCAGTAAAGATTACTCGAAGTTGTTAGAACGATTGTCAGCGTTTTTTAAATATTATATTGAGAGCTACCCGAAGGTGTCAGGATAACACTAGTTACTGTAAAAATGTTTATTGGAGATGTTCGGAAACAACTGGTTAAAATATACACTTACCATATTTGTCACATGAATTTGCAACTATTATGATATGATTTTTAAAAATCACGAAATAAAACGAACGTAGACGGTGGACGTAATATAATGAAATACAAAATCAATGGTAACATATGTGAAGCAGGATAAATTATTTTTAAAATAACAAACAGAACAAATAATCATTTAATAGAAATACAAGAAAATTATAAACAATTCATTATAACCACAGAATCGTTAATCAAATCTTTAGGGACAAATCAAAATACTTTCATTGAAAATATCTGATCTTGTCTTTGAGAAAAATGTAATATTTTCTTTGATGAACTGTTGTATTGAAAACATGCCTGAAATGTAAGCTTTGGGTATATTAGGAGAACTTCAGAGGTTAGTTCTATCATCCCGTGTATGAACATCTGCGATGAAAAGATTTAATAATTTGAAACCTGTTTTGACTGGATGTCTGAAGTGTCTGGAAACAGATTGCGTTAAATCTTGCCAATGCAGATGTCCTTACAGTTACCAAACTTGCGTCTGTTTACTACCCATGAGCGCATGGTTGTTTGATATCTAGTCTTTACGTGAGATAATTACTTTAAGTATAATATAGGTTTGAGAATGACTCTAAGCTGGATTTGTGGATAATATCTGTATATCATGTCTTCTAACACAATTATTTAATTAATCAAAGCAAACTACCCACATAGATCACAATTAAAAACATACCCAGTAATTAGCATAGCTAATTAAATATACTGTTGATATTATAATAATTAGAATGCATTATTTCATCAGTTCTGTACCCTCGTTGTTAAAGATATTTTCGGCCGTAAACCCAATAATATCTGATAAGGTTCGGCCACCGTGGTAGATGTAGGTTAGTCCTAACCTCATAAACTGAGCTAAGAATATATAATAATCATTATAGTAAAATATTAAACATAGTATAGAGTATAACTAACTTACTCTAGTAGCTTGAAAGTAAAATTACGCGGTTTTCCCTTAAAACCTGCTAAGGCCAACAAAGCTACCCACCGTACAGCTCTCATCATTTATAGATAAAATAGCGCCATCTCCCAGAGCAAGTGCAAAAATCGTATCATTGCTGCTATTCCAATATAAAAGCCACCTAATGGCACAGCGGGATGTCTGCGGACTTATACTGCTAAACACTGAGTTTCGATACCCGTGGTAGGCAGAGCACAAATAGAACTTTGTATAGCTTTGTGCTTAATAACCAACAACAAAAATAAAATATGTTCATAAAATTTTATAGTAACGATAAAATTATTTTAATGTAAATAATTTTTTACACACCATTTACATGAATTTCCATTCTGTTAATAAATTCACACTTTTTCATACATAGCAGAGTTGTAAACTTTCATTGTTCTAAATTTACACCTTTAAGGGTGGAAATTCTCACCTTGTCAACAATAAGATATGTTTTTTTGTAATTCCATCCCAATCACACTTTTTGTTTATTAAGAGTGCAAAAAAAGGCATACGATGATACATGATTCTTAAGAGATTGTTTTAGATTAAACAATAATCAGTGATTATTTATTCTATGGTTAGCTGGGATTACCTTTTTCTCTTTACCTTAAGAAGTAATCTCTCGAATCTATGAAATTATAGTAACAATTGCTTCATTTATCAATGAATAAAAAATATGCTGTCAACCGTTTACCAAAAAAAATAATAATAATGCGACGCTGAAGATGTTTTAACTAGATAATCTTTCATTACAGGTTTTGAGTTGATGGGAAAAACTCATAACTAGACAGATAACAACAAAAAAGATAATAGCGAGGAATAAAATACCATTGATGGCAACAAAACAATTTAGTGTAAATATTATAATTACATATAACAAGAATAGAAGAAATTTTCTAGGCTTGTGGTTACGAAACTATAATAACCAAGTCATATTTACATAAAATATTTTCAGGCTTAAGAAACTAGTCTATTAACTTGAACCAGAATTTGATAAGACATTTTACATTTGTAAATAAAGTACCACAAAATAATTCCCATACTTTAAGTGCGTTATAAGTGTGACAGTAAATTTCTTAGCATGGATAATGGGTGTTAGGGTGCTGCTGACTGACTTTCCTCCTGGTCAGTAGCTCATAATTACGGACAGTGTTGGTTAGTCTTAATAGTTTTGCCACAAATACAAAATATAAATACAAACACTAGTAAGTAAAGTACAATAACCTAAACCAGAATGTAACAAAAAAAATCTCCTGCTGGTGCATAAATTATAACACATTGAACCAGTATATCATAAATCTTCGTTCTTGGTTAGTAAATTATAAAATTGAACTATAATGTAATAAAAACTTTACTTGTTATTAAGCTGTATAAAGTTGCACAAGAATTGTCCTTAATGGTATGTAAATTGTTGGTTTTAAACTATTTCCCTAGTTGTCTCTAAATCTTCGGTTTTAGCATACATGTCGTATAAGAAAGTTAGAAAGCAACTAGAAAACTAGATATTTAAGAGTTTAGTGAATGGAAATACTCGTTGCACTAAACATTTCACCAAAAGCTTCATTAATAAAGAACGACAAATAAAGGATTAATTTCTAGCGTTGTACAAGCACTTCTTACAGTAATTTATTTACTGCGGAAATTGTGTGGGTTAAAATGCAAACAGACTCTCCAGTATCTCACATCCTAGGAGAATAAGTCTTGATACATTCATGTACAGAGGGTTTTAGATGAGATAAGAGTGTTAAAGTATTGACTTATTTATTGTATAGTTTAACTAAATCAAATAATAACCGTTATAGCTACTTTATTGAAACTAATGTAGAAGAGATTGATGACATTTCTTAATTCCTCTTATACTTTTTTCCCTGTGTTTTCCAGATTCAACGTGCAAGATGTTTTAATACTATTTACTCATCTTTGTCAGATATTTAGTACCTTAAAATATAACTAGATCTTTCTACAATCAAATACTTTGTTTTTAAAACATATGTTTATTTCTTTTCAGCTACAAAACATCTACTTGCGCATTGCAGTTCCTAATTTTAAACCAATAGTTTAGAGAGAATGCTGCTTGCTAATAGCACCCATCGCCAACTCTTGGGCTACTTTTGTCTCCGCGAATAGTTGGATTTGATCGTCACTTTTATAACTCACCCACGGCCTGTTAGTGCCGAGCATTTTTGTGCCATGGCAAGTGAATCATAAACCCTCGGATTCACAGTCCATGAACGGTAACCACTTGGCTACGTCCGACCCGATTTAAAAATAGTCAATAGGATCTATAACAAAAAAAAACAAGTATTTATCATGTACAAAATACAAAGTTAAAAATATACACACAAAATATAAGTTTTAATATTAGGATAACCTATAAATGACCTTACATTATTTACAAAAATAAATAAAAGGTGCATTCAAAGTGCGTCATCAGTGAACGTATGGCATAACGTACTTCTAACTGAAATGTACACTTTCCCGCATAGGTATGGAATTACAATCAAAATTCCAAACTAGTCCTTTGTCGAAAGCAATCTTGGATGGTTTCGTTTCGTACATGTGAAGAAGAATGTATGTAATACAACAACATTGGTATATTCTTATCATATTGTAGAATTTAACTTTAACTGAGAGTAATGTTGAAGAAACTCAAAACTGTAATCCTGGCAAACGTTCGAATTAAATATATTCAAAAAGTAGGGGATGAAACTTGAAAATATTTACTCAGTGTACAACTGTTTAGAATATGATTTCAGCCCTGCTTGAAAAGAATGAGCTCGTTTTGTTTCTGTTTCTAAGATATATATATATATTCACACACAAATATTAAATTGCTTTTACAAATGTAGCAATTAAAATTAACGACTTAATAAAAGTTGCCTTCACAAAAGGTCCTAAAACAGCAGTCATACTAGTCATATCACGTATTAGATACTTTGCAGTTACGAGAAAAACGTTTATTCAAAACAAAGAAGCATAAGAAGGCAGCATTAAATTAATAATATAATTTTTTCCAATATATTTTACAAGTAATATTACATTAGCAAAAACTTTGAAATATTTGCTATTACGTTAGACTTTTAAAAGGTTAGTTTGTTAAATTTTACAAGAGAGTAAATATAACATGAAAAATTAAAAGTCAGAAAAAACAAACGATTTAATCTAGTACTAAGTAATTTGCTTGATGAATTAAATACTTTTAATTTGCTTTGAATAATGAGAAAAAAAATGCATTTACGAATGCACATTATGACGTGTTAGTTTTCTGTCAACTTTTCGTTCTTTATTAGGTTTCATTGCAGGTACCAGGGGAGGAATATAGGGGATTATGTTCCAAGAAACGAGGTTTCTAACCATGTTAAATGTACTATACATTATTTTGAAGATTGCATAACGATTTGATATTGCACTAATTAAAGTAGAATAAAGAAATATATCGCCATGGAAAGGAACTGTACAGATCTGCATTGAAATTATTTTGCGAATCATAGGTGGATAAGTAAGGAAAGTAGCTATACATATTTAATAATAATAGTCTGAATGTTGTTGTTGTTGTTTATTTAATTTGTTCAAATGAAAATATCATACAAGATAAAATTAACTTACGTTATGGTACCACATGAACACAAGTGTGACAGTTTTCCATCGTGATTTGAACTTCATTGTAAGAAAACTCATTTAAAGGGCCAAACAAGTAAAGAAATATGAAAAACTTAAAAAAGGCATAATATTTGTGGAAAAGATAACTATTGACAAGAATATAATAGAATTTTACTTGATGAATAAATTCAGAACAAGTTGAATCAAATCAATGAATTCGGTTAACTTTAGTAATGAAGAAACTAAAGAAATATACTTTAATTAGTTTACTCAGTCAAATTAATGTATCATGAAACATCAGAATTTTACCCACATCGCAATAAAAATGTTAATTTTATTGTTGCTGTTTGTTATTAAGCACAAAGCTACATAAAGGGTTATCTGTGTTCTGCCCACCACGGGTATCGAAACCCGGTTTCCAGCAGTATAAGTCTGCAGACATACCGCTGTGCCACTGGGGGCGTTAATTTTCGAGTAGATTTGTTTCTTCTGTTAGTTCCAATGGGATGAATGTAATTTTATAATTATTGGTAAAAAAAGTACTTTAAAACTCCACCGAGTAATGTAAAGTAAGATTAAAATTAATTAAATTTATTTCGTATCTTTTGTTTAATTCTTCACTGAAGTTTAGGTGCTTAATATTATCAGCAAATGACCAATTAAAAAAATCCCTTAACAAACCACTCAGTATTAAAGAAAGTTAATTTTAATTTAGTATGTTTTATTTTACGTTGGTATTTTGTCTAAGGAAAATATTCTTTGGTACTTAGCAAAGTAAATCACTCTGAAGACCCATTTGAAATTATTTTAATTTTTTTCTTCCTGATAGTTTAAATATTCTTTCCTGGTGGTTTAGCTCATGGAAGCAATACTACGTTTTAGTATAAATACATAGAAAAACAGTTTAGTACATTTTATTATACTTGATTCTTTCTTCAAATATCTCTCTGACAGAAAGAAACATAACAATTTAAAACCTGCAGACTTAAAACGATAAACATGGCGACTGTGGTTCTGATAAATGATGAGTTTCTTCTTTCTTTTTGTAATCGTTATAAAGTATTTTGATACGAGTAAAATTATTTTATATAAATAATTTTAAAACATTATCTTTGGTACTTCCATTCCAGACTTGTCCTTAGACTTCAATGCCATTAAACATGAATAAAGAAAAAAGCAACCTCTGTTGGTTGAGTGACCCATCATAGTCTTTCGCGTGTAGACAGACAAAGAAAACTTTGTAATAGTAGTGAATCACCTTGATCACGACTTCACAGAAACGTAATTTACATTCTAGTGCTTAAGGCGGTGAGCACCTGCCTAAGAAGAATGAAAAGCTAAAGGGGCACATTAAAAACTTGTTCCAATGCAGTTCAGACACTAGGATCAGATGCAGTTATTTAATATATATTACTTTGAAACTACACTTCGTTTAAAGAACGCTGTGTATTTGGATTGGAGATCACATCTTATTTATTCATGTCTCTGGAGATGGTGTTGATGTTTTATTAATGTACGCATCCTTTTGTTACACCAGTAAAATAACAACGTTATGCATATATTGTATACGGACAACTCTGCTAATGCTATCAAGTTGCTGCCATATGTTATTTAGTGTTCAATGCATACGTCAGTACCAACTAAAAAAGGCGTTATGAGTCGTTAGGCATGCCTGCTAAGCCGAGTGATTTTGCAGAAATGGCTGTATTTATACAAAACAATTAGACTATACATGTTTAATACACTGACGTTCTGTGAATGTTTTCATCAGAAGATAATTATTTTGCCAAATTCATTAATATTTTTTTATCCCTTAGTTGCATGTACAGGACTCTCTTTCTAGCCTGAAATCGTTCTGTTTAAGTATTGAAAGGGCAGCAAAACGTTTTTCTAAAGCCACATTTTAAACTTAGCTGTTTAGTAATTTAAATCAATTACAACCACAGTAAACATTAATCTGCTTTGAACTTCAAACATTGTTAACTTATCAAAAGCCATGAAGTGCGAACGCTTTATATCATATAATTTTGCTTACATGAAAATTTACGTGAATGTAAATGAAACGTTTTGTTTGTTTTAGCGCAAGGCTACTATCTGCGCTTTCTATACCGCATGGAATCGAACCCCAGATTTTAACGTTGAAATTCCATAAATTTACCACTGGTCCACCCAAGAATATAAATGAAACATATAATTATGTTACTTGGATAAGTTAATCCTAAAACCATTCAATGATAAATAACCTTATAATAACTATATAAACATAATTTTAACTTAGTTCTCAATATCGAAATAGTATTACGTTAGATAAATTATGATATTATCTTGAAACCATTTGTTATCTGAATATTGAAGGTTTTCAATGTTTCAGTTTTCAATGATTACATGAGACCGTGTAAGATTGTGGATCTACGGGTCTTTGGTTCGATTCCCGTTACCGCAGAATTGCTTTCCACACTTTGTAACCGTTATAATACGTTGATACGTTATAATAACGACAGTCAAATCCTACTATTCTATTAGAGTAGCCCAAGAGTTGGCGGTGGGTGTTGTTAATTAGCTGTCTACTCTTTAGTTTATCAGTGAAAATTGCGTTCGGCTAGCGCAGATAATCCTAATGTAGGTTTGCGTGAATATTCGGAACAAAAACAAACTCAAAAATCGCCTAAGAACTCTATTTACTGTTAACCACATTACGTAGCGTAGCCTCTAAGCCCGCCAGATTACATCAAACATCTAAACACGTGTCACGTGTGAAGTACGCATAGAAACATTGAATCACGTGTGAGGTACCTGCTGAAACATCGAACACTTAAACTCGTGAAATGTCTCACATGTGTGGTATTCATAAAAACACTCATAAATAAAATCCAATCCTTATACAAATGGACTGTTTCACATGTGAAGTTTAAATACTTGAAACATTTCCACAATGAGCCATTTATAGAAACATCTAACAATAAAACTCATGTAATGTCTCACATGTGAGGTATTTATAAAATACACGGATGTAGAATGTGTCATGGTCGGAATAGCTTACCGACTTACCACTGCTTTACGATATACACTAGTAAAGCGTTTTAAAGTTCGGTAGCGCCATTAAAGGTTATTTCAAATTTCATTCTATCTTCCAAAAAAACCCGACTTGAGCCAATAAAAAAAATTGCAATGAAATCATTATCAGTCTGAATTTAATGCATAATCACTCTTATTACCAATTATCAGATCATGTTTTCAGCTTAGGCATTACACACTATGAAAATAAAAGTGATACAATTAGTGCTCTGTATGTTTTACTGGCTCTGATATTAAACGAAAGGCTTCGTCGACAATAACGCACAACATATAATTGCAGTTGATATGTTAAATACACTATAGAAACCTATACTAACAAAAAGAGTGTGATTAAAGCTATTACCAGTCTTACTATAATGTAATATCGTCCCTGTTCATTAACTAATAGTTCTCTCTATTGCAGTAAAAAGTTTTCATATTATTCTCTTTAATTTTTACTATATCTTTTTCTTAAAAATATCTACCCAAACTCGATGTAAAAAAAAACAAGGAAAATTAAACAAGTTAACATTTTAATACGTTCTAAAGAAAGAATCTCTGAATATGTAGTACAGTGTAATATTTAGTTTGATTTAGACTCTGATATTTGGAGTCAAAGGC
>NW_013665778.1:386942-397238 GCF_000517525.1 Limulus polyphemus | reverse complement strand
GTATTTACAACTGAACGTTCTGAGGACTTATACCGTTAGAAACCGGGTTTCGATACCCGTGGTGGGCAGAGCACAGATAGTCCATCGTGTAACTTTGTATTTAACTACAAAAAAACAAACAATTGAACGATATTAAAGTTTGTTTTGGTTTGAACTTGAAAATATTAATAACACTTCTTAAAAGTATCCTTTCTTTAAAAGTTATAGTTGCATTTACAGGTAGTTTACCTGATCATAAAATATTTTGAAAATAACGTTTTCGAAATTTACATCTGTGACTTATGACATTTATTCATTACTATATAGGGTTCTTCGAAACAATACAAAAACAGGACCGCTCCAGTAAAACACAAATCGTTGGGGGTAAATAAAAGTTTAATCATACTTAGAAAGAATTTGCTACTACTATAAGCAATAAAGATAGCTAATTAATACCAATTACAGCATATACTAAATATGATCCTATATCTTGAAACATTTTCAAAACTGCTACATTGAAGGCTAAACAGGGAAGGTGATGAAAAATATTCTGTTACTCTCAAATAATTAGGTGTATTGTGGTCACTACCTGCCAGCACAAAGTTCTAGACAGTCTCTACAACTTATCTAGCTTTCAACTACATTCAAACTCTAGCCTTTTTCCCACTATAAATGACCCATTGGAAAGTCACATTTAGCCTATGATGTTTTCAATAAGTGGTAAATTAAGTAATAAATTGATTTGCACCTTCATCAATAAGACGTAAACACACGGGATCACGATAATACTAACTTTTATTAACAAAGAATTAAAAAAATACATTTAAAACAAAATTGAGCTCTCATGAATTGGAGAGAAAGATAACAACTTCAGTGTGATTTTCTTTAACAAACTGCTAACAGGTTCAAAAATATATAAAAGCACAATTGTCACAAGCCATAGCAAAGGAAATCAAATTAACATTAAAGTATTTGAGTATATGTTGTCACCTTGTGGAGAGGATAATGTAACTTTTTGAATAGTGACTAATCCTGCATGCATATTTTAAAATGCAGCAAACATAATATATAAGATATGGAAAATCCTGCAACTTTCTGTAACAATTAAAGTATCTTATATGATAATCAAAACATACAAATACTTTGCTAAAACTATTTTGGTAAAATTATTGAAAGTTATCCATTTTTGGTCATTTCTTTTTGACAGAAAACCGTTATCATTTTAGCAATTTATAATTTTGTGGTATTGTAATCATAGATAACGTACTTTGCTAATACAGTCACCAGAAAACCCATTATGTCAGTACCATCACAATAAGACTAATGATAGCTTTTACTGTCCCTATACTATAGGGTTTTCTAGTAAGGAGAACATAATAGACCATATACAGTAATTTAATATGTCATTATATAATTTAGATCATAGATATGATCTTCAAGAAATAATTAGAATCGTTATTTCCGATACTGAACAAATTGTTGTTTGTTGTTGTTTTTTTACAATCCTTAACCTTATGGAACGTAGCTTTATTGTGAACAAGTTCCAGCCATCATACGCAATAAAGATATTTCTTTTTTCTTCATCTATACATCAGTTGAGATATGATCTAGGTATTTTCCACAAATCACAATGAGTTAAAGAGGTTTTTATTTTCATCTATACATCAGTTGAGATATGCTCCAGGTATTTTTCATAAATCTCAATGAGAATTGTTAAACTAAACATAATTAAACGTTTTCCCAAACTTAAATACTTAAATTCTCTCATATATTGACTAATTAGCAATTATATACACGTACACAGATACATAGTGTATATATACGTACATAGTGTTTGATGAATTTCTGGCATCAGTTATAAATTATATCTTCTAAACGATTTCCCGATCATATTTTTCATTAACCTGTGGCTTTTTTGAACTGATTAAGTCATGTGAGGAAACCTTCTGCATATTCTCACGCATTTTAATGTATTCCAGATTTTTTACAGTCGTATCAGTAAACACAGTTAGTATTTCAATACTCTTATTTACTTATGTAAATCGTGACAGATATACCTGTCTCTTCTTGACCTGTTTTCCCATTTATTTGTTTTTCTCTGTTTGTTAACTCAGCGTCAAGTCGCTGTGCATTATATTACACATAACCTACGAAAATGAATTACATAACCTGTCGACAAACATTATTAAAACTCACCAAAAAAAAAAACTATGAAAAGACTAGCCCTCTCTCGATTTAGTTGTAGTTGTTTTGTTGTTGTTTTGTGTAAGTCTATTTTCACCGTTTAAAATTGTCACGCATATGTCAATTACCTAGCTGTCTGATAATGTATTTGCTTTGTTTTTTATATTAGCAATGAATACAAAAAGGTTTTGACTGTTTTCTCACACGGAATACTGACAGATATAGAAAAAGTAACGATAAAAATTATGCAAGCTAAGACTGAAACGTCCTAGAAAATAATAATTGTTACTAAGGGAAGAGCGACGTTTATTCATTGACAAATATATGTCTATGGTCAACAGAGGTTAGCCATAGCTAATAAAACATAAATTTTTTTCACGTGAAGAAGACTACTCTAAATATTTGGTTTTGCAAAATACGTTGTTTATCTTAAAGATTCGTACTCAGGTGTTAATTGTTTAAATTTATATTCGCGTGCACGTTAATAGCATTTTAGTCTTAATTGTGGTTATGACAATATGAGAAGATGAATCAAACTCACATTGCCATCCAAAGAGCCATCATCTCATTAGAACAAGATGCAGTCTTTATTTGCTTCTCTCAAGAATATTGTGTTAAAGAGAAGAAAAGCACTTCGCCAATAATCTTTTTTTTCATCATCATGTTTCTAGTAAATTTAAAACAGTTTTTATGCACTCTTGCATGAAAACTTGTGAATAAAAACATAAATATGATAATTACAAAAACTAGATTATTCTGTTTTTATATAATTCAACTGCATTTTCTGCGTCAATATCAGTTCTTACGACACCTAGCTTTTCGTTCCATTCTTTGATATTCGGTCATGACCTAGTTCCTTGGTGAAGAAGAAGAAAGGCGTCTGTTTACCAGCAGCTCATATAATTCCTCCCTACCCTATGAACCAGTGTTGGAATTGGTGTTTTCAACCTGAAGGAAGCATTATGCAAAACACTGGTCAGAAAACCCCTAGAGTTCATTCACAGTCGTCTCTAATTTTGAACAGCTGAAAAAAAACTAGTAACACCCGCGGCCACAAGAATTTGTCCGACTCTATGAACAGAATAAGGGGGAGTGGTTTGGTTGTCACATTTATGACGCAGCCACAGCTGAAAGTTGAGAGAGAGAGTTCAGAAGCATTGCGGCGCGAACTTTGGTCTATTTTCCGTTGCGCTGCACGCTAACCACTAGGCCATGCACTTGCCCTGAACCAATCTTCTCAATGCTAAAGAACAACCTTCACTGGCATTGGTAACGTATAAAGTATAAACAGAGGTTTTGTTATAGCTGTGTAACTTACTTCCAAATAAACGCCCCCAGTGGCACAGAGGTATGTCTGCAGACGTACAACGCTAGAAATCGGGTTTCGATAACCGTGGTGGGCAGAGCACATATAACTTCAAACAAACAATCCAAATAAACGTATCTATATTCTTAAAAAGGAAGGTTAAACTATATGAATTTCTCGCCTTAATGTATAGTGATTAATTAACCCTCTAAATTTTTGTTCCTGTGGTTATCGTAAAATCTAACATTTAAAAGCGATTTTTTTTACTTAACTCTCGATTTCAATTGCTTTTCATTCTGTTAAATTATCATCAACTATAACAATATTTTTGACCATAAATGAATCTTGCCCTTTATAATTAATTGTTCTTCACCATGAAATTTTTGTAATTTTTATATTGCACTAAACAATGGGCATCCTACTGCTATTTTTAGTCATTTAATTGGGGTTACGTTTGATGTCTGTTCGCATTATTCACCATTTGTCTGAAAGGTCTACTACAGTGATCAGTTGTACTTTATAATATAATAATAAGCCCTTGTAAAGTTATCCTCGTAAAAGTTCCTTAAATTCTATATTGGTCTAAGATTTCTAGTCTACTATGCATTTATCGTAAAAAAATGGTTTCCCAACATGTTAAATAGTAGCTTTAAAGAATCGGAATTAAACAGACATTTCAATGAAATGCATAATAAATTAACTGCGTGAGACAGAACCGAGTTATTTCACATTCTTTCACCCTGAGAGTATTTATATTTTCATATCTAGAGTTAATCAAGTATCCTAAATTTTGAAATGAAATTCAGGCTCAAATGTTGTCAAGGGAAAAACATTATTATCATCTTTAAACGACAGTAAGGATTGTCAATTAAATAGGTGATTATGAAATTTTAAATGAAAATTAATATCGTGAATATTTAAATGAATAGAAATCTTCAAATAAAACTGATTATCGTGAATTTATAAGTAAAAAAATTATCACGAATATCTAAATGATCGCGTGAGAGAAAAACTTCGCACAAAATATGTCATCTAACGTTTGCGTAGTAAAAAAAAACATCATTTAAATATTTAATCAACGTAGATTTCACCAGATTTGAATTCTTCTTTCAAGTAAACGACATTTAGATAACTGACAGAAAAAAAAAATCTGCTTCAGAATTTTCTATGGCCATGCAACGCTGTATGCATGGGTTCTAAAAGTGTTTTGGATAATTAATAAAACGTATCTGTCATTCTACTTATATATATATATCATCTTTACGATCGACAATAACAACGTGAAAAGGGGAAATCAATTATGTATATAGAACAGAGAATACAGGCAGTATTCTTAGTTCCATAACCAAGCTAGAATCACAAACAAGCTAGAGATTAGTTTGGTTTCTTGTCACTAGAGAATACGATGTATGCTTGATTCTCATGAAAATTTCAGAGGCAGAGCTTTAATATTTAATGAGGAATGTTCGCGATAATATCAAATAAAATGATGTCATTCATAGACAGTAAGTAAATGGGCGGATTATTATACGGTATAATGTATTTTCAAGCAATATTTGATAATGAATGTAGTTAATATACCTATATATATTTCAAAGTTGTAACTTGTGTAATAGCTGGGACTTCATTTGCTACATATTTTCGTTTAGAAATTAACTCTTGAAAATATTGAAATAGTGTGTATGTAAAATATCGATTTTTAATATAAAATAGTTCTACAGTTTGGCCTAACAGATATGTCAAAACACCCTTGATGTTCAATAACACCAGTGCAGCTGATTTAATTCCATACTGTCAAGAAACAATATTTACAGAATATTCAGGAGTTAAATTTACAAAGAAGCTACTTCTTGAAGTCAATATTAACTAATTACTATATATATCTTTACATATGTGGTAGTTTGAACTGTTAAAAATTGTCTTACTATCATTTCCTAGGGGTTAACATTTAGCTCAGTTTAGAGCACTCCGCTAGCGTCCGGGAGGTCTTGGGTTGGACATAGAGCGGAGAAAAAAATTACTACAGGAAAACCTGGCGCCAAATGAGGTGGTCGTCTCACGACCCTGAGATAAGGCCCGAGGACGGACTTTGATTGTGATAAGGAAATAAGGTGGTAGTTCGGTTGTTAAAAAGTGCCTTACTAGCAGTTGGTGAAGTACTCTTCTAGCGTTTAGGAGGTGACCGGTTTGACAACCAGCCGAGGAGAAAAAAAATCGAAATTATCACACATATTTATGCTAATATTAAAGGATACGTAGATTATGTTATTAAACTTAACTTAAGTATTAGATATCAAAATAATGTTGAGCTAGGCCTAACGACTGCTTACAGTTGTAAATGAAAAACGTGTTAAATTGCATTATTTTATTTATTTACTCTTTCACATGTTCGTTTCAAGTCTTCAGAGGGCGCTTTAGGTTTGATATCTTCTTGGAATAAAATAACACAAACTTCAGTCTGTAACACAAGCCGGAAAATTAAAGTAAACCCTTCGAGATAGTAAACCTAATTTTAGAATGCCATGAGCCTTAAAATTATCAAGATATTTCCTAATTACAACAATATTTCCCTTGTTATCTGCTGGAAGCACCGTTATGTACATAGCGCAGTGTGAAATTTTACAGAAAATCTATCAAGTCATGCATGCAGATTAACAATAAAAATATAAAAGTACCGGTCTAGCCTAGCTGAGGTTAGTAAGACACTAAATGGTACATCAAGCATCTGTCTAAAGCATCTTTGAAATTTTTCTACTTGAGCGAACCTTGACCAAGCTGGAGAAAGGTTCCCTGTGAACAGTAGTTGAACATAGATCAGTCGGTTCTACGGAATAGAAGAATGGACACTGAGAAAAGAAAGCATTGGAAGATTAGAAAGGTTGACAACGAATGAAAAACAAATCAGTTAAACTGGGCGGATGAGTAATGAGGAGGTAGTCGAGATCTTTAAGGAAAAACAACCTTGATGGTAGAAAATGTAAAAAAAAAGGCAAAAAATATGGGTGAGGTTCATTGTTTGAGGAAAGAGTTTGGTGAAGAAGTCCTATAAAGAAGAGTGGAAGAGAAACGATCTAGAGATAGGAAGGGGGAAAAATACTTTTAGACGACCTGAGAGACGAGGACTTGTATGGTAAGAAAAAAGGGGGAGACGGTTGGGAGAAGAGCTTCTGAGCCAAAAACCTGCCCTTGGGCAAATAATTCTAACGCTAACCTCTAAGTTACACTTATATCCATATAGACTGCTAATCATGCCAGCGAATAAATATAGTTCATGGCTATCTTGGAACGTAAACATCCAATTGTTAATTAGCCAATTCACACAAAATCAGTCATCATATTAATTATGTGCTTATGTTCACGTGACCTTACTACCTGTGTATTCTATCATCCACAATAATGTTTTGCATCGCTTTTTGGTGTTTAATTATGTCCCTGTATGATCGTGTTTAGATATACAAAATTAAAAATTTCATAAATATGAAATTAAGAGACGTTTTGGCATTGGTAATTTCTATTAGAAAACCAAGTAAATAAAACGTTTCAGTTATAACGTGTTCAATCTAATTTAGTTATTTTCAAACTGGAGAAGCAACCACTATATATAAAGCCTTTAAACTCACACTAAGTAACAAAACCCATAAAATGACCATCCGTCAACTGCAGTTGCGAGAAGTATCGGTTCATATTAATCCAGCTGATCAACGATAGAGATAGTCACCTAATGGAACTTATATATATATGGCTTTTTTAAGGTGTGTAAAAAAATATTTATATATTTTATATATGTCAAACTACGCCTGATAAAGACAGTTAATGATTATCATGTTTTCAATGTTATACTTCTCGTTATTTTTGCTCCATATTTTCTGGAAATTGTATTCTATAGAATTAATCAGTATTTCGAAATCCTGTTGTTTTTAAGTGTCAAAATCATGGGGTGCGTGTGGTATTTAAAAGAAATAAAAATGTTAAGCTAATTCTTTACTCAGTACTATAACTTTTTATATTCCTCGGAAACCGGATGTTTTTATATGTAGAGTCCCAAAAAATCTTTTTTAAACAGAGCACGTGCGACAGAAGTCCATCAAAATCTAATCTGGACGCCAGTGTGCTGGCCGTCTCGTGGCCTTGTGAAAATCACTTTGAGTCAGAGATAAAACATCACAAGCGAAAGGTATCGATCTCTTATGGACATGCTTGACTTCACAGTTGGGGTTCCCTACGGAGAGAGTGGGCTAGAAAAGGGCTTCAGTGAATGATGCAGGAGCGAGACGTTCATGAACAAAAACTGTTAAAACGCCAGTGTAACTATGTCATATACATGGTAATTTACCATGGTGTGCATTCAAGACTCTGTCAAATCTATGACTCTTGGTCGTCTATTATTTTGTGTGTGTGTGTGGAAGAATGAATCACCTAATCCCAGGCGTTTTGTCAGAATCTGAAATTAAATTGAGCTTAAAACAAGACAAAACATTCGCATGTTATATCCAGTCGACCTCTAAGAGAACCGCAAAAACGTAGTTAAGTCTGCTTTGTCGAAAATTTTAAATTTTTGTTCTGTTCTTTTTTTTATCTGGTTTTTATCGTCATTCATTTTCACGGTATATGGTTTAACTACAGCATACTCTCTGTTGAGCCTTATTTGGGATAAATTGCTTTTTCAGTGGTAAAAGGCCAACTAACCAACCTTCTGGAGAAAGATATCGCTCGTATAGCTTGGTTTTATGGACAACACATTTGTAGACTGACTTGTATCTTTACTTTATAGTCAAAGACAAACAAAATATACTGAAAAACGTGAACACGGTTGCATTTGCCTCAAAACTTTTCCAATACAGTTTAAAATTATAACTCCACCTGAGGTTCACCCACGTACAGCTTGTAGTAGATAATCCACATTAATCTTATCCACATATATTCTTCTTGTAGTAGATAATCCACAATAATCTTATCCACATATATTCTTCTTGTAGTAGATAATCCACATTAATCTTATCCACATATATTCTTCTTGTAGTAGATAATCCACAATAATCTTATCCACATATATTCTTCTTGTAGTAGATAATCCACATTAATCTTACCAACGTACATTGTCTAATGAAACAATCCACGTGAACTTCATCGATATACAATTTGTACTGAAACATCCACGTTTGACTGATCCACATAAATTTTGTAGCGAAAACAATCGGTGTGAGTCTCACACACACAAACAGTGTATAGTGAAACAGCCGCCTTAATCTTTACTACATACACTTTGTAGCATATAAGAGAAATAACTGACAGGCCTGCAGTGAAACATAAAAAGCAGTCGCTAGTAAATGATGCGAACATGCAAGATTTTTAAGCTAGTAAAATTTAAACCCTGTCACTGTTCTACTGACAAAAGCTGCACTGTAACGTTTCTTTTAATGAACATATGCGTATAACAAGAAAACAAGACACATTTTGTAATTAGTGGTCATTTTTGTGCGAACTCTTGTATGTGATATAAATTATAAAAAAGAAGACCGCGGTGAGACTGTTTTGAAAATGTTGACTTACATTAAATGTTATGCTCTAAGAAACAGAAAGTACCCTTGCTTTACTGAATTCGGAGCAATCACTAAAGGGTTCGGAATGTTGACTTACATTAAATGTTGTGCTCTATGAAACAGAAAGTACCCTTGCTTTACTGAATTCGGAGCAATCACTAAAGGGTTCAGAATGTTGACTTACATTAAATGTTATGCTCTAAGAAACAGAAAGTACCCTTGCTTTACTGAATTCGGAGCAATCACTAAAGGGTTCAGAATGTTGACTTACATTGAATGTTGTGCTCTAAGAAACAGAAAGTACCCTTGCTTTACTGAATTCGGAGCAATCACTAAAGGGTTCAGAATGTTGGATACAACAATTAAAAATCATTGAAACAAATAAAGATAACTGAAGTTTAAATTTAACTCCTGTAAAAATACATATCTATTTTCAGGACTTAGTTAAATATATTTCTCAATATTGATATAATCGAGAAAAAATGTCATTAATCTACAGTTTTTCTGAAAACACGAGTATTACATTCAAAACCCTCGTTTTTGTGTGGGTGGTTCCATCTATAATATTCAATATGCATTATCAAAAATTTAAAAAAGCTTAAAAATATTCACTCATGTTAAAATAAAACAGGTTACTAAATTTCAAACTATTTTATAGGTTTTATAAATAAAACTCATCCCCACTACTCAGGGGTAGACTTGAGGGCTTCGATCTCTCCAGTGGGCACAGCGTACATAGCCCATTGCGCAGATTTGCTTAAAAACAAAAACAGACATGAATAAAATTAATCTATAGATGCAGCAAATTATATTGAGACACTTATTCAAAAATACTGTACAGATTGTACATAATAAAGTATGTATTTCTTTTAAAGTTGGCGTCATTTTACGTATGGAATCATCTAGCGAAATAATGTGATATTAAAATACACTTATAAAACAGAGAATAATGAAAACTTTCTTCGCACATGCACAGAAGACATTGACGTTTCTTATACTGACCGATTTCAGAGTACCTTATATGAAAATCAAACTGGTGTATTTACGTGTTTTACACTCACCAAAAAGAAACCTATCATTCTATAGATATTTGAAGAACCTGTAGCAATCCGCCACAATTTAATTCTTCGTATTGTTATCTGACACTGCGCAGCTTGTACATAATTGAATAATTAGAGTTGTTTAATCATTTGTTTAACAACAAGGTAAAGCTTGGAAAGGTCTATTTTTTCATTGGGGCGTGTGCCTTGTTGTTAAACAAATGATTAAACAACTCTAATTATTCAA
>NW_013665778.1:383981-386843 GCF_000517525.1 Limulus polyphemus | reverse complement strand
GTATGGTATAGACACCAAAGTCATATAAGGTACATAATTGAATAATTAGAGTTGTTTAATCATTTGTTTAACAACAAGGCACACGCCCCAATGAAAAAATAGACCTTTCCAAGCTTTAACTTGTTGTTAAACAAATGTTTAAACAACTCTAATTATTCAATTATGTACCTTATATGACTTTGGTGTCTATACCATACAAGACTGAAACATCTATAATGATATAAAGTCTTGTTAAATATTTAGTGCGATATCCCACATTATCATTATACAAATGCAAGGGAGATAAACCTCTGGCTCATATTAACTTCTACTAATCTCTACACCACCCCTCAACTTGAGTACAACCTACATTTCAGAAAAATGGTGATACAAAATCAGTATCAAGTAAATAAATACCAATAGAAACGCAAATAAATTTGAAAAATGTATTTGGACAAAAATATATATTCTTTTATAATAATGTAAGGTTGAAATATACCAGTTTTTGTTAAATGCGACAATAGTACATTGGTCCATGTACTGATACAATTTTCGAAGCTTGAAAGTAGAAATTTTCGTCCATTCTTTGTGTACTGGATGTAAGTTTTATCAGGTAAACTACCCAACATGTCTCATCGCTATATAAAACGTAACTTCATGTTGGTTTTTGCAAGAAAATGTCCTTCGTCTGGATATCTGGAATCAAAGCTTGGAAATGAAGTGTAAAATTGATTATAACTGTCAGTGTACTGAACATGAAGTAAAATTAAAAGTAAATAGAGGTTGCAATGTTATAAGCCAACTGCTAAACCAGGTTCAGATTAATAGTCTTCGAGAAATACAGCAAAGGAAACATAAATATTTTCGTACAAATACACATTACAAATTCCACTGAATAAACATTTTATTATTGCTACATAAATAATGTTCGCAAGTGGATACCGACCAAAGCTACGTGTGTTAACAGAGCGAATCAGGAACAACCTCTTCTTCATATATATATGTGTAACATAACATATAAATACTATAAAAGAATTGGTCTACTTCCCCAGTAACGCCTCCTGGATATTCCCTGGTGATCCTTCAACCATTCCTATAATTATTCTCTGTATTACTTGTCGCTTTGGGCATCAACAAAGATAGATGAAGTATACATAATACAAACTTGCTCCAATGTTTTTCACCTTCTAAGAAAAAGACTTGGTAAAAGCACGTTGGAAGTGCTCCGAATAAGTATGATTATTTATTTTCTGATTTTTATATTAAAAATGCCTTGGGCGCAGTACTACACTGAGGTTGAACATTTTTATGAGTTAAAAGTTTGGCACAAGCCAAACACTGCTACAACAATATACAGATGTGTTAAAGGTTTGTAATAACCTTAAAGATTGGATACCTCCATCCCTCCCACCATTACCAACAACAACACAGCTTTTCATAATCCACTAACTTATCAGGAGTAATTCAACAACTGAACCTCTCATAATCCACTAACACTAGCTTATCAGGAGTAATACAATGATCCAATATCTCATAATCCACTAGCTTATCAGGAGTAATACAACAATCCAATAGCTCATAATCCACTAGCTTATCAGGAGTGATTCAACAATCCAGCATTTCATAATCCATTAACTTATCAGGATTAATTCAACAATCCAGCCTTTCATAATCCACTAGCTTATCAATAGTAATACAACAGTCAAACCTATCATAATCCACTAGCTTATCAGGAGTATTTCAACAATCCAACCTCTCATAGTCCACTAGCTTATCAGGAGTAATTCAATAATCCAGCCTTTCGTAATTCACTAACTTATCAGGAGTAATTCTAGTACATGTACAAACCCATCACTCGACCCTCCTACAAACTCAAATTACACAAACGAGAGTGCATTTAGTATTGAAATCAAAGAGTCGGTAAGTGGAAGTAGGAGTTGCTTTTCACACTTGGCTGTAAATAAGAGTGCCTATAATCAAGTTATTTATGTGTAAGTAGGAGTTGCTTTTCCCACTTGGCTGTAAATAAGAGTGCCTATAATCAAGTTATTTATGTGTAAGTAGGAGTTGCTTTTCCCACTTGGCTGTAAATAAGAGTGCCTATAATCAAGTTATTTATCTGGAATCAAACTTCTTCCAAGCTTTATGAGCTAGTTGGAAAAGTTTTTTTAAAATAAGCTACAAGGGCAAAAACAAAATCCAGACATGGGAGAATTTGATAAGGGAATGACCTGAATGAAAAGCTCTTACATCAAAAACTCGTCTTTTTTATTGAGTCACCAGTGTATTGATGCTAAAAACCGGATTTTGATACCTGTAGTGGGAACAGCGCAGATAGCCCATTGTACTTAACTACAACAAATATATTGATGCCTGCCATTAACAAGAAACCACGTGGAAATCTGATACTAACGTTGGTGTTTTAGAAGAAACCTTCTCTAATATGATAAAAGTGAGCATGTGAATCGTAAATCGCAGATCCTTTTATTTTAAATTGAATAACATTATATGAAAAACTTATAAATTAATGCATTAGATATAATTGGACTTCAATAAGTTAATGTTAGTAGAAACCATAAAAACATTTGACATAAAAAATTTTTATTTCGAAAAAAAACAGAAAACTAAAGTTGTCTTTTGATACATACCTTCAGTCTCATAAAGAAAAATCTCCACTTTGTTACCAAAATATAAAAGGCCCTAAATTTATGTGGTTTGCCTTCTTCCGAAGGTTTGTTTGTTTTGAATTTCGCGCAAAGCTACACGAGGAATATCTGCGCTAGCTTTGTTTGTTTATTTGTTTTGAATTTCGCGCAAAGCTACACGAGGGCTATCTGCGCTAGCCGTCCCTAATTTAGAAGTGTAAGACTAGAGTGAAGGCAG
>NW_013665778.1:379751-383028 GCF_000517525.1 Limulus polyphemus | reverse complement strand
ATGTTTGGTGTGACGGGGATTCGAACCCGCAGGTTGCGAGTCGAGCGCCCTAACCATCTGGCCATGCCAGGCCTCTTTCGAAGGTGATTAGACCTTACGAACATTTTTATGATACAGCTTTATATAACTGTTTTTTTAACTAAATTAGTGATTTTTGGTAAGTTAACAATTGTTTGCTTTTGTACAATAAGTTTCAATAATATTTTCTTGTTTTGACCATAGAAAGATTTAATAGCTTATACATAGAAAACGTGACCTATGTGTTATACATAGGCCTACTTATTTACGTGTAAATCAATGACAAATTTGTGGTCCGCTTTCTAATAATCCCATAAAAGTGTTTTCACGAAATACTAGGGTTCCCTAATGGGTTCGGTGAAAACTTTCATCTTTGTGCAGATCTCGGGGACGATTCGTTTGGTAACACTTAGAAACTAGTAAGTCCAGCAGTTTAGAAGAAATCTCGGGGACGATTCGTTTGGCAACACTTAGAAACTAGTAAGTTCAGCAGTTTAGAAGAAATCTCGGGGACGATTCGTTTGGCAACACTTAGAAACTAGTAAGTCCAGCAGTTTAGAAGAAATCTCGGGGACGATTCGTTTGGCAACACTTAGAAACTAGTAAGTTCAGCAGTTTAGAAGAAATCTCGGGGACGATTCGTTTGGCAACACTTAGAAACTAGTAAGTCCAGCAGTTTAGAAGAAATCTCGGGGACGATTCGTTTGGCAACACATAGAAACTAGTAAGTCCAGCAGTTTAGAAGAAGATATTTTCGAAAATCCTTGGGTTCCTCTAGGAGTAGGGTGAACATTTTTAGTTTCGTGCAAACCCTCAGACCAAGACGATTCGTTTGGTACCATTTAGAAGTCGTGCAGCCAGAGGTTTAGGAGGAATTACGTAACACACACACACACACACACTGAATTTTATTAAATAATATTAATCAAAATTGTTAATTTAAAAAGGGGGAATTGTGGTCGTCAAAAAGTACAGAAACAACTTGAATCAAAATGTAAATATTATATTTTCAAACCTATAATTCTAAAAAAAAAGCAACTAAACAAGGCTGTAAATATTGTCTACATTGGTTTTCCAAGCTGCAAATAATCCCTATTTTGACTTCATGTTTACAGTACTTATCAATTCTAGGAGAGTCAAAATAGGGATTTGTAGGTTGAGAAAATAATATGAACACTATTTCCACGCACAATATATATAATATTAAGAAAGTACCCTCTAGTGACTAATTAAGGAAATAATTTCTTTTGTTGAAATGTTTCTTTTTTCAGTCCAAATGTAAGTTCGTTTCAAGAAGGCCTTAATTAGATTTGGCTGAGATCTAAATATATTTAAATGATAATATAAGTTAAAGATGTAATTCTGTCAAAGTACAAGTCGTCGAGTGATCAAGGAAAAGTAAAGAAGTATATTTACCAGTGTCACCTTGTTTCAAAAAGTTGATGGGTCTAAGAAATTTGAGTTCTATTTAAATGACCGTATAGATCAATAACCATTACTTAACTATCCTTACACCTTCATTTGAAGGTTACAAGTCCAATCGAAAGCACAGAAGAACAATTGTATAATCTTCTGGCAGTGTTACCTTTATTGTGTGCAGTGTCTAGGTTGTCGAAGTGTGATCCATTAGTCGCAAACACGTGTGATAGATATCACATCACAATAAGACTGAATTTTCTAAATCGTGTCCTCATTTTGACTGTGAAAAAAAATGTAATTGAAATTAATATTTGTTTAATTGCGATGTAACATCATATTACCGAAACAGTATATTTTTTCTTCTACAACATATGTAAAAAATTAAGTAGTTTCGTATAGTGTTTATCACACCTCCAAATTCTTTTCGAAGGTGAGTTTCCGTGAGTTGGACGTTTCGGTGTGATGGAGATTCGAAGCCACGACCTGCAGATTTCGAGTCGAGTGCCCTAACCACCTGACCATATCCCACCTTGTTCAAATATAGCTAAATTTTTGATTACAATATGTATTTCAACCCTTTACATTTTTTTTCTATGCCAACTATTTTATAAACTCTTATTAATAAGCAAATTTAATATTAGGCTGATTTCTAACTTAAATGCTTTAATTTAGATAAGAAATACTTTTCAACCTTTGGACATCAACATTATAATCGATATAAAACTTTGGGAAAACTTAATTTCCACCTCAAAATTGATAATAAAATTTTGTTTGCGTAATATGTCGAGCGCTAACTGCCTATTTCTTCTCGCCATTTTGTTTTTGTTGTTATCTTCCGATTTATTTTATATTTTACAACACACGCCTTTAAAATTATGAAATAGATTTATGGAATTGTAGCTCTGAATTCCAATCCTATGGTTTTTGACCTTTTTTAAAGGATATGCACTAACTTTTAAATTTTATCAAATAAGCCATGCATGTCACAAGAGGACATTTTTAATCGTTCATTTAGACACTAAAGGATAACTTCCTTCATTCTGTTTCTTTGCTTACCACCTGTAGGAACGCAAAAGATTGGATACATTTACGCGTGCTTAACTTGCTATTCAAAGCAAACATAATTGAAGCTGTATCACTTCTACATGTCACTTAATTAATGTGGTATTCAGGTATCAGTGATGAACCGGAAACAATGTATTAAGTGTAAAGAATGGTTCTAAATACCTCTGGGGAATAAAAGTTTGAGTATATCACTGTATAAAGGTTAAACCAAAAACGAGAGTGCACCTTTATTATTAATAATCATAGCTAGAAGTTTATACGTTCTTATTGCTCTTCGTTTATTCTTATCTCTTCCTGAAAGTCTGAGGGAAACAGTTCCAAATGAACTTAATGTTGCGATTAACAATGACGTTCCACTAGCGACTACCATGCGTTAAGGTATTAAGATGTTTGACACGCCTAAAAGCAGGAAATAGATGATTTCGCTTTAGTTTTAGCTAAACATTCGGTGTTAACACTCTCCCTGAGGTTTGTCGTTAGGCTTCTTATAGGGCTGTAAGACGTTAATACGATTTATTGATTTACACATTACTATAGACACTCAGCTCACGGATAAACCTAGAAATGAAATTATATATATATATATATATAACCTGATGTGCAGTAATGCTTGAAGCATAAGGTCGAAATATTAGCAAATATAGACTCTAGTTTCACAAGAGTATATGACGTAAATACATTGATTTCAATCTCGCAGCTAGAAGAGCATACTTAAAGATTTTAAAAGAGGGGGCTGGGCATGGCCGTCTTGTTTCTGGAGTATCGGGCTGCTAAT
>NW_013665778.1:368183-378959 GCF_000517525.1 Limulus polyphemus | reverse complement strand
ATTCGAACCTGCGACCCTCAGATTGCGAGTCGAGCGCCCTAACCACCTGGCCATGCCGGGCCCTATCGTTTTTGAAAAGGGTACTTAACAGCCTCTTACGACAGAAAATATTCATATATGTAGATCATAAAGATTTGTTCAGGTCAATGATTTAGAATTTCCAAGACAAGTATTTTTTTTTTGTACATAATGGCATTGAAAACAAAGGAATATGAATCAACTTGGGGACCCAGGACCATCTATGACGAAAACTGGAATAAGTCGTACCCAAAGACGTGGTAAAAAAATATGCTGATACATCTTTCTTTGGTTCTTTTTATTAACCTTAAATGAAACTTGATGACTACCTAAAACATTTTCCTTGTCATTACCTAAAACATATGTAAATTGGGTGAAACGGAGATGTATATACGTAATAATCAACGATTATTCTGGCCATCATTTCATTTATAGCCTCACGAATACGTGTTTTTGTTTTATTTAAAAGCACAAAGTTGCACAATTGGGTTACTTGTGCTGTGTTCACCACATGGAACGAATTCCAAATTTTATCATTATAAGCCCCCCAAGCTTAACGCTAAGCCACTATGAAACAAGTACATTTGAATGTTAACTTTTAGTTCACAGTCCTTAATTTTATCTTTACACTATCATTATTACAACTTTATGATACTTCAGCACAAGTTGCAAAATATTTATTTCAAACCGGAAATTTTTATTTCTTTCTTTCAAACATTTGCGCAAAGCTACAAAAAGTTATCTGGATTACTCATCCTAATTTTGAACTGACAGACTAGAGGAAAGGCAGCTAATTATCAGCACCCACTGCCAACCCTTGGACTGCTCTAATCAAATTGTAGAATTTGACTGTCACTCGTATAACGCACCCATGACCCAAAGTGCGGATAGCGATTTCGCAGCAATGGGACCGAATCTTCGACCCCTGGAATCGTAGCTTGTTTCATTAACAAGTAGATCATGGGAACAAAAAAAAAGAAAAATATTAGAAATCTTAAATGGAAAAACGTGAGAAAAAAGGATAAACATCTGTATTCATTCTAATGCAATTACAAAACAAGGGGTGAAAATAAAATAAAAGACTCAAACTCTATTAGATTCAAATGTTGCGTTGATTTTTTTTTCGTTTGTCTTCGAGTTTGTTATAATGGTGCCTTTACTTTTATGTAAAAAAATGTACATTCTCTGTGGTATGTTTTAAAATCATATCATTAATTTAGATTACAAAGTGAGATAAAATGTAAATTTTTCGGGATGACACAAGTTAATTATTATAATAATCTTGATAGGTAAGTGTTGTTCAACATAAAAATGACCAAATAGCCAATGTATCTATGTAAATATAATAGTACTGTCTGTTGTATGTCCTTATAACTACTTCGCAAAAATTGGTATGGAGGTTCATTAGTTTTGTGGTTTTTATGGGCGTTTTTTACTACTACCTCACCTCCTGTGGACGGATCTTCACCAAATTTGGCAAGAAGGTTTTTTAGGGTCCATAGTTCGCGGTTTCACTTTTTGAGTCTTGCAGTTTTTATGGGCGTTTTTGCGTTTTTTTTTACAATTACATATAAGGGAAGCAACTTTCATGTCCTAAGATAACCTTTCAGTAATCATGGATTTACATAACTTCCGTCCAGTGGACGTCTACTCCAGCTAGTATGTAAATATGTTTTTAGTTTAATTATGGCGTAAGATATTGACAGCTTTTGATAAGAGAGTTTGTGTTTAGATAGTTAATAAGGTTTATTAGCACTTTATAAGAACGATACTCCAGGCTCCACGCTACCTTTTGAACTATATTTTCTCCATCTTTAATTGTACTTAGTCTATTGTATCATATCTTCCAATGTAACGAGTTTCTTTGAAGGATGTTGAAGACGATCTTTGAACATGTCTCGTGACAAACTTCCACAGACATTCTGCTGTATATGGAAGTCCGCTTTCAAGATTTTATTTAAGCAACTTAAAGGCACTAAGGTCCTTCGGAGCGGTATCAGGGGACTGACTAGACAGGTATGTGCTCAAATAGAATTAAGTCACAAAAGTCCTTTGGATCTGTATAGGGGTGTTTGAAAGGTATACGCTCGAATGGGATTGTTATTATACCTTTTTCTTCAGGTTTCTCATGAAAGCAGCCGTTGATTTACAGGTGTCGCTGGAAGCTGGTAAATTTATCGCTTGTGGACCTTCTTCAACTTCATTTCCTTCCTCATGATATTGTTAATGGTATCAGAAAATTCGCCCAGCTTCATCGCAATAGCTGCTTAGTCCTGAGTTGTAACCGTAGCCTTCACTTCAAGGATGAATGCATTGTTCAGGATTAGGTAGAGATGTTTTCAACGTCTGTCCTGAAAGATCACTTTGCGAATGTCTTTCTTTTGTTGAATGGCATTGAAGTTTCTCTACTTCAAAATATTGTATCCTTCAACTCTACATCATTTAACAGTCTTGTTATACAAATATCCATTCTCGAAATGGTTTGTAATATTTTTGTCCAGTCATAGAGCTACCCATCACAGCATTGCACTGTTAAATAGTAGAAAAATTGGGATACAAATATTTAGGTACCAAACGTATCGTCTGCTGCGCAACGACAGTATTTGCTGATGACTCCGCTACATCAGCAAATAGGAATCTTTCTTTAAAACTGACCTTCTGTACGGTATGGTGACTTTTCTATCAGAATAGTAACTTATAACTGTGTACTTACTATAAAAATATAGCTTACTGTTTTAAACATGTAACTGATTTGAAAACTTATTTACCCTGTTTGACAATAACCCTAATTCTGAAGAGGAGAAAATAATCAATATTAAAGGTGTTATTTGAGATTGATTGAAATGCATAGACATAGCAAATCCACGAAAGTGATTATGGGTAATGTTTGAAATTATGAATTAAAAAGGTAAAGTAATAAAATAAAAATAAAAATATAAAAGTCCTTTCCTTTTTTAAAGAAGATGTTGTTACAACTTAGAACTAATTGTTGAATGACCACTAGTTTAGTAAAATATTCCTATAGTGTAACGTTCTTGCAAGATAAATTATTGTAAGTAATTTAGTGTGTGTTTTTTATACCACGTCTTTTATAATAGTTAATGATTATATTATGACAAAACTGTTTGGTGTTACTTTTTATTAACCACCTAGTTGTTACGGTTGATTTTGTTGTATTGAACATTTCTACTAAGCCATACTGTTAGAAACTACAGTTTAATTTGTAAGGTGTCTTTCACTTATAAAAGGCAAGTTTGTTAGAGACTTTATTTGATTTTTGGAGCTCCACAAGAGATGGAATCTTCGAATCAGCATGTTCAATTTAAAAAAGTTAGACATAGTACGGTTTTATGTACCTGACGATTTCTTTAAAAAAGAAAAAAACATCGTTCACATAGTACTTTCTTTTGAAATACCTAATTCGTTTTGAAATGATGATGTTTTAAATGCAGCTTATTGGTTATATTATGCTTTATGAATTATTGTTTTACATTTATTAATGAGCGCTTGGTTGAATTAATTGTACAGTGCTTATCGGACCACTAGACGACTAAAGCAATATTCATCATCTTGAACAGTTGTTAGATGGAAACAAGATGATCACATCAATTCTGAGCTTGCTAAGAAAAAGTTGGCAGTCTAAGGAATGATAAAAGTTCCTAGACCACATAATATTTATGCAAGGGTTTGAAAGAGATTAAGAATTGGACATGTGAGCCACTTATTACTATTTTTTCGAAATCTTTGAATAGTGGGCAGATACCAGAAGATTGGAAGTTGGCTAATGATACTCCTCTTTTCAAGGGAGGTGACTAAAACTGCCTCAGTGATTATAGACCTGTTTGTCTTACACCTGTGATGGGAAAAATTTTTTGAAAGTCTCATGAAAGATGCTTTACAAATTTGTTGGATAGTCGACATGGTTTCACTAGAGGAAAATATTACCTTACTAGCCTTTTGGCATTCTTTGAAGAGGACACTGCTTATATAGCTGAGGTTACACTTGTGGCTTTTGTGTGTCTGAATTTTCAGAAAGCATTTAACAAGGTGTCACAATAGAGGCCTATTAAAAACGTTATCTTTGTAGGTGTAGAGGATAGATTCGTTCTATGTATAGAAAACTAGCCAGAAGGAAGAATGAAGAAGGTTTTTGTAAATGGAGTTCAGTCAAACTGGATTAATGTCACAACTGGGGTACCTCAGAGCTGAGTGATAGGACTTTTGCTCTTTTTGATTTACATCAATGACAAATATAAAGTAATGATCAATAGCAGTGTTGCTGCTTTACGAAAGGATTTGGATTATTTGGTGAGTTTGGGGAATAAATGGCAGATGTCTTTTAGTTATAATAAATGCAATATAATGTATTTGGGATATCACAATTTGAATTATGAATATAATTTTGATGAGAACAGCCTTAACGGTGTTATGGAAGAAAAGTTTTTGATGTTCTGGTTGATCAATCTCTTAAGTCACCCAAGCAGTGTGCTGTTGCTAGTAGTAGGGCAAATAGGATTTTAGGTTATATCAACAAAAATATTGAATATAAGTCTAAAGAGGTTATACTATTATTGTATAGGTCATTGATTACGTCACATTTGGAGTATTGTGATCAGTCTTGGGCTTCTTACCATAGAAAGAACATTGAACTGTTGGAAATGGTTCAGGGGAAGGTTACTAGGATGATAACTGTGGTGGAAAGGTTGTCATACTGGAATAGGTTAAGATCTCTGAAATTGTTTTCTCTTAAAAAAATGAGAATAGCTTTGGGGGATCTGAGTGAAGTGTTTAAGATTGTTAAGGGAATTAATATTGTTGGTGCCTCATCTTTCTTTTAGTATTTAATGGTGAGAATGGTAAAACTAGGGTACACAAATATATAAATTGGCACGATAGGAGTCATCTTCAGTTAAGACAGCTTTATTTTCCTAGTAGGGTCGTTGGCCTTTGGAAGGGGTTGCCTTAGACGTGGTCTACTACGTTAATTTAAGGGAGTTAAAGGGAAAACTTGATAGATATTTGAATGATAAGAACTGGCTTTCAGTTTTTCAGTGTTTAGTTTAATTTAGAGGTGAGATGGCCTAGATGGATCAAAAGGTCTCTTGTTGTCCTTTAATGTTATACTATGCTAGCACAACCTTTGGTAAAAGAAAAATTCTCTATTACAGAGAGTTACTGGATATGAACTTTGTTTGCTACAGTCTTACTACACGTAGATGATTATATATATACATCATAAAATTTCATTGTTTCCTTATAATGAAAAGTAAGTTATTATAACTTTTTGTTTTCTTTTACATTTTCAAGTAGATAATATTATACTTAGAGTACCAAAATCCTACACAGAGAATAGCACAATTAATATTAATATGAACAGTTGTTTCTTTGTTTGTTTTACTTTTCTCGCGCCTTACTATAGGTATGGAATTTCACAACAACTTATCTTTTAAATGGTCAATAGCTAATTTGAAAAATAAATTCCTATAGAAAAAAATCATTTTCCTTGTGCATTTTTCTTAAAACATACAGAGGAAAACGATTTTGGAGCTTTGCCAAATCATTACAGTCCATGTCGCTGTGCCTGGTTATTCTCTATCTGACGTCCATGCATCTTAACAACAGCTATGTAACGTAGTTTCTCTTCCGCAAGGCTCCGTCGTAAGGCTGTTATATCCAAATAACTCCATTGTTACCTGATTGCTATCCATAATCCATCTAGTACACTAAGACGATGGATTCCCAGCGCTCATTTCAAAAGTTCGATTGCACAGAAATCCATTGGTGTTGCATCTGACGACTTAGCTAGTTTGTCTTCATGTGGATTAACATGAATACCCGTTTCATTCTTCAGCTGCTTCAGGTGTATGGTGATTGAATGGATATCTCGTGGAAGCAAGTATGTACACGTGACTTGTGTCATTTTTTTAGACATTTTTGCCACTGATATTTGAGTTTTTGATTCTCGCCTGATACAATACGTCACATTTTGCTTACCACCCCTAGAGATCTGACTTGTTGCAAGTCTCTGTATGGATGGTCCTGGTGCTCCAAGTTGATCCACATTCCTTCACTTTCTCTAGCTTTAACGTACACTGAATTTTCCTATTTTGGAACTTCTAAGTCCTCGATCTGAGAACATTATTATGATTATTATCTGAGTGTATAATATTATTCGTTGGAAGAGGCTTTTACATACATTTCCTGTTGTTTATAGAAGACTTACGATATTAAATACATCTTTGTTTATGCTGAAATTAATTATTCTCCGGTACAGAATCGTTGCCATACTTCAAGTGTAGTAAAATATCTGTTAGGCATTTAGATTCACAAAAACCACTAAAACTTTCTCCAACAAACGCGATCAAAATCATTAGAAAATCATCGAAGAGAATAATTACACCTCACATAGCACAATCAGTTTCATATGCCATTAAATAATAATAATAACAATTCGTGAATTAACTAAACATATATGACTCTTTGTGACGATTTCAACTGGCACAATTATCAAATAATATGAAAAAGATATTACCATTGCTCAATAAATTAATCAGTTTGATCATGTTACGAATGACATTGATATCTTTGATATTAAAACTGGAGTTCATTCCAAACTGTGAAAAGATGAAAAAAATAGCTTTCTGTATTCCCCACTTCGTCCAAAGTTGCTGTCCATTTAAGTGCACATTTATATCGCTATTTTTGAATCTTAAAGCTTAGCATTATAAGCAATTTATATTTTTGTTTTATTCAGTGTAAGAAAACATTCCAATTAGGATGTCCTTTGAGACTATTTTCCGTTTCTGTGTTTGTTTGTAATTGAGCACAAAACTACAAATGAACTATCAGTGCTCTGCCCGCCGGGGGTATCGAAACTCGGTTTCTAGAGTTATAAGTTCGCAGACATACCGCGATGCCACTAGGGGACCTGTGTGCTGCTTCCCTACCTCTACCCAACATTTTTTTCAGTGTAAGTAGAACTTGAATTAGGATATTCTGCTTTAACATAATCTTTATTTTCTGTGTGCTTATTCTTACCTATATATAGAATTTCTTTCAGTATGAGACAGAACGGGAATTAAGATGTTCAGTTCAACATTATTTCCTGTTTCTGTGTGCTGTTTACTTACTTGTAGGTAACATTTCTTTCGGTGTTTGTTTGTTTGTTCAATTTCGCGCCAAATTATTCGAAGGCTATCTCACTAGACATACTTAGTTTTGAAGTGGGTTTGTTACACTCTTCAATAAAATCATTCATTACTTCACTTTGAATATACTATAATATATTTACAAATATTAGAGCCCTGTTTATTCTGTAATAATTGTTTCCACCAATTAGCTTCTTTTTCCTCCAACCCGTGGATTATTGAATTCCATGTTGGATTGTTTCTCATATATGAATACTTAAAATATGATCGATAGTTGTCTCTTCCTGGTCACAATAGGTGCATCTACTTTGATCATATGGTAACCAGTTTTTCCCCTCTTGTGAACATTTTCACATCATAGTCTCGTCCATACAATTCTGTTGATCTCATTAATTATATTAGCAACCAATTGACTTTTAGCATCTTACTATAACTAGCAGAAACACACTCTATGGGCGGATATTTGTTCTAGTAATTAGTAATAGTAGTATTCATACCTCATTGTAAAAATCTGTAAAAAAAGTGAACATTCTAAATAAAAACCCGCACCCTCCCCCAGTAGCACAGCGGATTGTCTGTGGAATTGCACCGCTAGAATCCGGGTTTCGATACCCGTGGTGGGCAGAGCACAGATAGCACATTGTGTAGCTTTGTACTTAATTACAAACAAACAAACGTAATTTTTTTTTTTCTGGGAAGTACTGCACTGGGAAAATGTTCGAATTGTGCTCTTTAGTTACACTAACTCATTGCATGAAAATTATTTAATGTACAGAGCTCAAAATGTTCATAAATTGTACTGATATAAACTGTAATGTTTTTATACAGTAAAAGTGCTACCTTTTATTGAAAAAATAATAGTTTTTCAAGAACTCTAGTTTTTAGTACTACATTTAAAAAGTACATAAATAAAGATATAATCAAACCCTCACGTACAGTCCTAGTGAAAGTCGTCGTGTTCTTGTTGTGAGGACAGTACTTTTATTTAAAATTGTGTCCTGTTATAAAAAAATGGTTGTTGCACATACCATAATTATTTTTCTGATTGTATGAATCTTGAATACCCAAAGTGTGAAATGTTTTTTATGGATGTTTGTTTGTTGTACGATTCAATAGATGGCGCCGCACTTTATAAGCCTCAATCACCACTTCTGGTTTTGAGATCTTGTCGTATTTCAGCACAACATATGTCATTATTATGTTTATTATTTCGATCATATAGATAGATAGGTATATAGACAGCCACGCCATTGCCCCATTATAATAAGATGATCAACATAAAAAAAATACCTTTCACGAAATAGGTAATTATTCAAAATTTATTTAGTAAACAAAGCAAAGAGGTTGAAATGACTTTCATGTTTTGCAATAAATGCTATTCTGGATCTAACTTTAGATTTTGTCTTTGTTGAAACTATACTGAAAGCAAAACATGAAAAGACTTGAATTATATTGAAACTTTTGGAATAAAGCTATATATACATATACGCTTCGATGCACAAGATAATTATAAGTACTTTGATAATCTAAGATAAAAAAGAATGTCATTATGTTTTCATTTATCACAAACAGCACAGTATTTAAGCACAAAATACCATATAGCATTTGGTGAAAGGTTTGCCACGCCTAACCTAATATAAGTTAGTAAACTATAAAGTAAGATAGTTTTCCGGTTCCTTTTATATAATAATTGAGTAAAATACAACTTTTCGGTTTGTGAACGCGCTATTATTGTTTTAAATGTTACTTCTACTTATTCAAAATACGTACAGAGATATATTTTAGTTATTTGAAACATACGGCAATATGATAAAAAACAAATTTCAGGTGTGCTCCATTACAGAAGTGCTGCCATCTGTTAAACAACTAAAATATGAAACTAATCGGCGATATTTTTAAAGTAAGTGGAAAGAGTATTTTCAGAAGTTATAGTTTACATACGAAGCTCTCGTAATTATGTAATCACAATTAATATCAAGCTGGCTTTTATTTGGGCTTTTGATAATAAAATTAATATTACAATAACAGTATTCCAAAATTTCCTGTATTTTCTCATCATTACTTTGTAATTAACATCAAAACAGTATCCTTAATAATTCACTTCAAATTGCATTTCTATATAATTTATATATTTTCTGCGAGAGTTAATACCAATTCAAAAGGTGAAGAGAAAGTAGGCAACAAACAAACCACTTTTACACTTTTATATTAACTGATCCTAAAAAAGCTTGTACTTGTCCACAAACACTTGCACTTTATAGCCTCCAGTATTAGGCAACAAGCCAGACAGATATTTTTATATATTTAATAATAACTTTTACAGTTTTAAAAGTAAATCATATCTATCTAAACATAAAATGTATAAATGAGTCTGAATGGATATATATTGATCGAAACATGATATATAAAAAACGAGGCTGAATGGATTTATCTTTTCTTTACATTGACTACAAAAAAAAATGCAAGAATGTAACTACATCTTCCTATAATTGGTTGATTTTCACATGTGCAAATAACAATAATAATGACACAAATAAATTCAGTAAACAAAGATATGCAAGTAATTAACTCGCTCATCGTGAACCATCGATAAGATATCCAGGAAGTTCCAGACTAGAAAGAAGACTTTATATTGCTTGTAAGTTTGTGAAACTTTTGTATATAAATCATTGTTCGTAATAAATATTTTTAATAACTGTTATTGTAAATTGTAATGTTGTTTGTATATTAAAACATATTTGTATTAAAAAAGAAAACTGTGTGCATCAATCTTGTTGGCAAATATCATAAATTGGTGATATATCGGCATTTATTTAACTACTAAATCTAAATTACAATTTAACTCAGTTTTAGGCTATTCGAAATTGTAATACGCAACAGAATCTATAAGGATTCCAAACAATTCACGCGCCGAAAAACCATCTTATCGTATTCCGAAGCGAAAACCGACCATTTAAAGTATTGGTTACGATATATTGTGCGCATATATACTAATATTACGCTAAAATGTTCGCTAGCATTTTCAGATTAACAATTCATAAATTCTTAAAACAGAAACTTTTTCGTCTACAACCTATCTACCCGATCACCTCAGCAGGGCTAGCGCCTAGATGGCTCAGATTATCGATTCAAGATTTCTCCAGCTTACTTAGCTGGTCTGTGGGTATCCGCTTTTGATATTCCGATAAAAACCCATGTATATATAGGTATAACATAAATGGTAAACATATCATGCACGTAGTTAAATATCTTTTCAACCCAACGGATGGCGCTACATATCAATGGATAGACACGTGACAGTTTCTAAAGGTAAAGTATATGCTTTATAAAGGTATAACATAAAAAATAAACAAACAAGAGTATTAAAAAATTGTGAATCTTTAAATGAAGTAAGGATCCTGCTACAAAAATCAATGAAACAAGAATTAAAACCACAGTCACAAATTTGTAAAATTTAATTCCTACTTTGGCAGCTTTGTAAACTTATCTTTAGGCCAAAGTAAGGATTAAATTTTATAAATTTATGATTGTGGTTTCAATTCTTGTAAAAGTTATAGTTATCGGTGATATGACTATACTGACAGTTTATAGATGTTGTGTCCTTTCCATG
>NW_013665778.1:343779-367340 GCF_000517525.1 Limulus polyphemus | reverse complement strand
CGTCCGTAATTTAGCAGCGTAAGACTAGAGAGAAGGCGGTTAGTTATCACCACCCACCGCCAACTCTTGGGCTACTCTTTTACCAATGAATAGTGGGATTGACCGTAACATTATAACGTCCCCACGACTGAAAGGACGAGCCTGTTTGGCGTGACACAGATAGCGAGTCGAGCGCTCTAACCACCTGGCCATGCCGGGCCTTATCTGTAGGCCAAATTAAGGATTGAATTTTAAAAATTTGTAATTGTGGTTTTAATTCTTGTAAAAGTTATAGTTATCGGTGATATGACTATACTGACAGTTTATAGATGTTGTGTCCATTCCATGGACATATAAAAACTGAAAAAATAAATAGGAAAAATTAAAATTTTAATGGAAAGTAGGGAACGTTGGTTATTCGTATAATTGCTACAAGAAGTATCCAAAACAAAATAAGTGCTGCAATAGAAAGTACACAAACAAAGAGATACTAGTTTGTTTGCTTTTAACAGCAATAATTTTGTGGTCACGTGTCAAAGGACTTTCCATGCACTAGGGTTGGGTTGTACTTTTTTTTTCATTATCAGCATGGTATATCAACCTTATCCACGCCATTACTGCTTGAAAATTTCAAGTTCACAGGTACTTTGGGCTATTATGAAGATTTAAACCATTCTCTTGTTGAAGATCCTTAACACACTTCATTAACTAATATTAAATAACATACTAATATCCTCTTTTGTTAAGCCTTGATGAAGTTTTACTTGAAATATAAGGAATTGTTTCATAGGTGAAATGTAACTGTTTGTGTCAAAGCTTTATCTAAACAAAAAATTAGAAAACTGGAAGAAATAGGGGTAAATCCTGTCATAAATTTGAATACATATTACCCTTTGCTTTTCAATGACTCAAAGCAAGATTTTACATTTTTACCAAGTTTTCAGGTTTCAATGTAATTTTGAAATTTGATTTATAAATGAATCAAGATTGCCAATATTTATCTGTGTAGCATCATCTGCTTTGCAGACTAAAAATCGCATTAATAGTTGAGCACGAATGAGTCAACTCTGGTATAGGCGGACTGAAAAATATATATCAGTCATCATTTAAAAGTATAAAGTGTTTGAATTTGTTAAGTTGGCGCAAGAGTTTTGTCTTTATATGTATTGTTATGAACTACATTTTTAATGTTGTAGTTTGAATGATAGCTGAAGGTCTCAATGATGACGTTCAGATCAAAAGGGTTTAATAAGGCAGACCCAACACCTACAAGTTCTCCGGTGGGACAGCAGTAAGTCTTCCGAGTTACAATGCTCAAATCAGGGGTTCGATTCCTCTCTGTGGACGTAAAAAATAGTCCGATGTGGCTTTTCTATAACAAAATACTCAAACACCTTGAAAGTTATAAGAATGTGACGTCAATTTTTTTCTACCACATTCAAAGCTAAATTATAAATACAGTATAGTTGCGAGGTGTGTAGTTTTTTCAAGATAGTAGAGAATCAATGTGTTAGCTATCGCAGTTATCAAGTTGCTTTGTGCGAGTAACTTGATTTTACGTTAGTCGTATTATTACTAGAGTTTTGGACATCGTTTGTAAGATAGGCTTAGAACAATTTATGACAGTGTATAAGTGTTCAAGATTGTAGAAACGTGAAAGAAGGAAACAAAGTAATTCGTTAAAGTTCACGTGGACTAGACTTTGAATTATTTTCACCAGATAGTTTAAAAGAGCTCGCCAACGAAACAACAATGCTACAGTGTTTGTGTCAGAAGTGGGATATTACTTTGGTGAAAATACAATAGAACTCTGATTAAACTTTAACTTTCATTCAAGATAATTACAAGGGCACAAAATGAGATAGGAAATCTGCTATACATAATAAAACAAAGGGACAAAATAAAAACTAGCAAGATAAAGGGTAGTTAAAGAAGATCAGGAAGAACGAGATAGAAATTTAAAAAAAAAACTTTACAGAAAATTAAAATATAATCAAGAAGAAAGAGATGAAAATAAAAGAAGATTGAGATGTAAGAAACAGGAATTTAAGAGAGGGGTTACAAGAAAGAGGTGTACTATTTAATGCAGAAAATTAATCTAACTGAAGAAGCCACTGGAGGTGTACAGAGAATTACAAGAATAAGACTGAAGTATGGAGAAGCTGTAATGACAAATCAAGAAAGTCAAAACCAAAGCACAAAAGAAGAAAATATCAAGAGCATCAGTGACGGGATAAAACATTTGGAAAATGAATTATTAAATGCAAAAATTAGATCAGCCACTCATCTTTCTGCATTGACTCAGAAGTTCTAGCTTGAGATGCTACAAAATATGGATAGAACTCATTTGGTCTACACCTATTATCACTACTTCTGTGCCACTCGTTAGTGAAAGACCTTCCATGTCTACTCCAGCCATGACACTACCAAATCCAGTTCCAGAATTTAGCTAGCCAGTTCAACATCAGGTAATAGAGAAACCAATAGCCTATGATGGGAAGGTACCATAGGAATCATAGCAAGCTCAGTTTTAAAACATTTCCAGAGTGACAGGGTGTAATAGTGAACAAGTTATCCAACTTGCTGCCCATCTAAAAGGACCAGCTTTGACAACAGTATACAATTTCCAGCTAAGAGCTTTAAGAAATATCAATCATTTATATTTGGTAGGTGTATTATCTAACAGGCTGAAACGTAACACCAGAAAAAAGTATTTAGGGCAAAGTTCCAGAATAATGTATGAAGGACAGATGAGACCTTGGCCGAACTTGGAGAAGATTTGAAAAGGCTTGCCTAATTATTTTACCCAGATGCTCCTCGTAAAATTATGGATTCATTGGCACATGACGAATTTATAGATACCACAGCAGACGAATATGTAAGGATCAGGCTGAAGCAGAGTAGATGTACGTTTTTAAAGGAAGCTCTACAGTTGATATGTAACTTGAATCCATCAGTTGCAGATAAAATATTAACGGCACCATATACAAGTCATGAGAATATTAGATCATGTAGTATTAAAACATTAACTGCCTGTAACAGTGGTCTATAAGAACTAAAATGATTGATCAGTCAGCTAGTTACATAGAATGGGAGAAATAAATCATAAGATAACAGATGTTTGAAGTGTAACGTGAAGTGATATATTGCCAAGAACAGAATGCAAAGGTCTGTATGGAATGAGAACCCCTCCCAGGGGATACTGGGAAGAGATAATTGTTGTAGATGTGGGGAATCTGGCCATTACAAGTTTATAAAAAGTAAATGCATAGGCGATTAAAGCTCGAAAAATATACGGATAAAACATCTTAGTAAACTTCTTTTTATTAAGCGACATTTCAAGTTTGAGTTTGTTTGAAGTTAAGCACAAAGCCACACAATGGGTTATCTGTGTTCTGCCCACCACGGGTATCGAAACCCGGTTTCTAGCGTTGTAAGTCCGCAAACACACCGCTGTATCACTGGGGACAAGTAATAGTGCCATCATCACCTGGTATTCTCAGATGGTCACCTTTCCAAGTATTAACCAGGCCCGACATTGGGTGTCTTCGGGAATCAGATGCGACATTTCAAGCAAACGCTTTTATCAAGCATTTACGTGACATACGTAAAGAGCATATGTTCGGTAGATGGTATATTATGTTCAGGTTTAGCGAGTTAATTCATTTACGTGCTTTTTTCACAAATACACCCAATACTGAAACACATATACTCATCAAGACGAACGTAAATTTCTTTTGAAAATATAATTTCCTTCTTATGGCTATATCTTGATGGTATTGCATCAGGTTTTAACTGTCTTTGGTTTGTGATAAGTTGATAACAAAGCTATTTGAAGAGGGAACCATGATTTTTTAGAAGTTGATAACAAAAGTCATTGTCCATGCAATATTGAAAACAAAGAAGTTTAGAATTTGGAGTAAAACCATTACGTTTAGTTGGTACTAGCTATATCTTTTTTACACCATATTCTTTTTTTTATCTGAATTTAAGCAATGAAAAGCGTACAGAAACTCATCACTATGCACAGCGTAATAAACGAGTGGAATCAAGAAACTTGAAACAAGAAAAAACAAACTCCAAAAGTTCCCTTGTCACGTGACTATGACGTCACTTGCACAGACTACGTTTCTATTGAGATTAAACTTTACAACTATACTGTTTGGAAAAGGTTCAATAAAGAAATACAACACCCTACACAACGTTTACAATTTATTTATTGTGAAAGTTCATTTCAAAACACACAAGCCAACAACCTTCTGTTAAGAATAATTATCACATCTCAACATTCCTATGAAATTCACAATTAAAAATGTGTTAACAAACAACCAAAAAAAAAAACAAAACAAGAGATTAAAACACGTGTAACAACTCGAAGGAATGTCAGAATTTGAAAAGCTACAAGATCAATCTAGTAAAGGTTTGAATGGTAGACACGTATATTATGGCGAGGTACGACACACAAAACTAGAACAATAAATATTCAATGTTACAAATAGTACAAAAATTTAAGGACATAAACTAAACGACCAGTTATTTTATTAATTCCTTTTATATAACTTGATTCCTATAATTTGTACAATGATTAACATTATGAATAATTAACAAGGTTTGACTACCTTAAGGTTGTATGGTGTATTGCCTACCAGTAGCTTCAAAAATTTGGGCTTTAAGTTACCTATTAAAAAGAACACTAGCAGCTCAAATTAAGGTACCAGTGGCTTCAAAAATTTGGTTTTTAAGTTACCTGTTAAAAATAATACTAGCAGCTCAAATTAAGGTTGTGGTGGTGTATTAGTTACCAAAAATTTGGGCTTTAAGTTACCTATTAAAAAAGAATACTAGCAGCTCAAATTAAGGTTGTGGTGGTGTATCACTTACCAGTAGCTTCAAAAATCTGGACTTTAAGTTACCTATTAAAAAGAATACTAGCAACTCAAATTAAGGTTGTATGGTGTATCACGTACCAGTGGCTTCAAAAATCTGGACTTTAAGTCACTATTAAAAAGAATACTAGCAGCTCAAATTAAACTGCCCTAAAATCATACTTATCACAACTCTTTAAAAATAATTTATCTAAATAATTTTTATCTATTCGTTTAAATTAGAATCCATCAGCATGATGTCAAAATTTGTAACACTAGATAAAAAGTAATTTCGTATGCGTGTATATGTACATACTTATACATGTTTTCTCAAGAAAATACAAGAAAAATAGTATATTAGATTAGACAATAGTAAAGAGTCAATAATGAACATGATTTGTTTAACAAACGTTTTTTGTTTCTGCTGTGTGACAAAATATTGGATTTTCTCAAATAATGATCAAAGTATTTAGAAAAGAACCCTTCCAAATAATAATAGTGAATTACGTTCTTGTAATGTAACTAACTTATTTTCTACTTTCATAACTGACATATACTTGACATTAGTTTTGTAGAATAAGAATTAATAGAGCTTTTAATGTGTGTGTTTAATGTGCATGTGTGTATTCCCTTATCATTAACACAAACTGAATTGGATATAATATGTTTTTACATTTTTGCTGCTTCCTGAACAAAATTAAGAATTAGCAATCTTAATCAGCCAAACCTATAATACGGTTAATATAGGGCAATGCAAGAAATAGTTTATCATAGAATCACAGAAAAGAATCATAGAATAAAGAGTACAAGGTAAATCACTGAAATATAACAATAAATGCATTAAAAATATTTTGTCTGTTAAAACCCAAGCCATTTTTCAGACTTAACTGGCACCAAGAAAGGACACTTAAGTGAACTCAACATTTTCTTCATGCTTGGCATAAATTATACAAATCACACTTTCCAAAGATGAAACTCTAAAAAATAATTCTAACAGAGTATTTATGTATTCATAAATCTCACTAAGTTAAACATTTATCAGTTAGAACTTTTAGTTACCTTCCTGTCTTTAAATGCTAATACAATTCGATGAACAAAACATATTATCTAGTGGAAAGTTCTCTCTACTCACACATCACATACTTTATATAGTATGAAGTTTTCTCCAAACATATCTGTCCACTCCATACTTAGCTATCCCAGATCTTATATAGTGAAAAATACTGTCCACATATACCTATTATATATTCGTGATGTTAGGAAAGCACACAGGTTCAAAAGATCAATTAAAGACAAAAATATGAAACCCTATAACCCAAATGCTTTTGAAAAGTTGACCTTTCTTTATCAGGGGTAAACCTGATGAATCTACTTTTTAAAAGCATTTTGGTTAAAAGGATTCTCTTTCCATATACACTGTCACACATCTTGCATAATGAAAACCTAATCCATCCAGACTTGTTACAAATCTTAAACAGTGTAGTCTTCACAACACAAATCTGTCATACATGCTACAAAGTGGATGTCCTCTTTAAACCAATGGCTACTTGTCAGTAGAAAATATATATGCACATCACATCTACTGTTTCTCAGAATCAAATTAATTCATTGCAACCAGAGCAATATACCCCAAAACAAAATTACAGCAATAATACAATAATAATTACTCTATAAAATTTGCAAGCTTTCAAAGATTAAATAATCAAAAGAGGAGGCTTAAAACTTTGGCATTATTACAGAATTTGGGAAAAAAATCAAAGAAAACTATTTGTTTCACAAAAACTTCAGGTACAAATGCCTGATGATGCCTTTACTGGTGAAACCATGGTCATTAATAAATGACCATTTTGTGAAATTGCCTTTGTTTTTTCTCTCAATTCTGTAATTATTGGGTTTCACCAAGTAGTGATGGTTTCAAGTGTCACTTTGGCATGAATTACATTCTAGTTGAAAAAAAAGAAACAAACAAAATAGATAGAAGTGCATTACAAAGTAGTCGCAATATTAGTGCAACTTGTAAGACAAGCCAAATTCATAAAGCATGTAACTTGTAGGACAGGCCAAATTCATAAAGCACACAAGTATTTAATCTTCCACCTATCATATGGTTACATAGCATAATTTTCTTTTGTTCCAATGGTTCAGATCATTAAATGTAGCTCTGGCCTATTATATAAAGCAACCCACCCACATAAGAAAAAAAACCTGTGTTTAATTTACAATTTACATGACTGTTCTCAGAAGAGATCAAAATGAAACATACATTCAAATAAATAAATCTAGTACATTCATTCATTTGTAAAATAAATTTCTATATATTTTAAAGTTCTTTATGTTTCTCAATAAGGTGAAATATATGTATATATATATATATATATATATATGGAAACATTTTTAACTGCTACCAAACAATAAGAATGCAGCTTGACAGATCACAAATCCACAGTGAGTATCAATATATTACTTACAATTAGGTTTTTGGTACAATTTTCAAGAGGATTCTAATTTCAAACAATATTTTATCATTTATACTACATGTAGTAGTTAATAACAGCTTGTTTAATTCTTTCCTAATGGATTCAGTGTAATACCAAACAAATAACATTCAAAACAGTAAAAATAATGTTTTAATAGCACCTGACACAAAAACTTAAGTGTTGTGACTTTTTAAATAGAAGTTTTATGTACAATTTATTAATCTTAGTTCTAGATTGAAACTAAATAATGTAAACCTGAAAAGTACAGGGCTCTACCTATATACATCTAAGCTAACATAACCATGGTAAACGGTAAATGAGTTAATAAATATCAATGTTCTTATAATACTGCTCTACAGTACAAATGATCAGTTAATAAAGTGTAAGATGTGTTTTTAGAATTCACAATAATATAGTTTTATGTAAAAAAAAAAGACATCTTTGTTTTAAAATTAAAATATCAAATGCAGTTACTGGATGCCTATCTACTAGACTATGTACAGCCCTAAATAGACCAAGTCTTAATTAAACAAAAACCTTCACATAAGATTTAGTACCTTAGAATTTGACACTTTTCATATAAAAAAAAGATTTTGCATAGTTTTAAGTACACGTGAGTTAAGTATTTTTATAAAGTGAACAAGCACATAGTCTTATATATATAGTGCCATATTACACATATATAGCTAACTTTCTAAGTACAGTTAACACAACGTGAAATTAGACATAGCAAGAGTATGTATAGTGCGACTATACGTAAAAGTAACACAGTATTCAAGGAAAAATAAAATTATTTTAAGAAATGAGTATTTATGTAATTATTTCTCTAATAAAATTGTTCATTATAATCTGTTACATGACAGATTCTTCAGCACCATTTTTCTGTAGTTTTCACAGATATTGATGATAAAATCATGTCAATTTAATTAAATTCTTATCTACAGTTGCTCTTAAATGTAGTAATTTGCTTAATATGAGCACTTCTTTGTGGAAGGAATCCATTACAGGCTCATAGCTGGGGGAAGAGGATCAACCGAGTCCCCATTGATTCAGAAAGGTCAGCCAACTTGGTTACTTACTGAGACCTACATAGAGTCACAAGGAGTCTCGTTGTTCAAGTATGATTTATGATTTTCATGATTACTATCAGTAACAATGTTACTTACTTAAGTGAAACAATGAAAGCAACAAAACTGACTGATTTCTTAGTAACTTGGAACCTAAATGAGATCATCCAAATTGAGTTCATGCTTTTGTTTTCTGATATCTTAATATGCTTTACTGCTAACATAAGCAAAAAGGTCAACTGATTTTCTTGGGGGGGAAACACCTGTCACACCTGCAATGCATAATAGTTCTATAATAACAGTTTACAATGCATAACAAAGAAATGATTAGAAAGTACAATACCAAATTACGTTTATAAATGAAATCATCTGGCAGCCTTTACAGTGAATCAAACTACAATGGTTCAAATTGCTTAAAAAGTCCTAAAAACAGTCTGTCATCTTTCAAAAGGGAAATCTACTTTTCTAATATAGAATTCAATATAAAATATTACTAGTTTAAAATAAATCCACATGGCAAAACAAAAAAATAATCTTAAAAAACTCTGAATAAATAATTTTTTCTATAAAATCAAAGAATACAAGTGAAACAATTCTAATTTTTACAATAATCACATTTTTTTGTTAAACTAATAGTTAGCAGATAAAGATGTTACAACATAATAACTTTTTTTTTCTAAATTGTATTAATATCCATTAAAAAAGTGCTAGAATGTGTTTTTAAATAATTTCAAAAAACATAAGTCAAGAGATTGAAATACCAAAGCAAAGTCAACCACAATTTTTAAAAATCAACAACCATCTTCTTATGAATGTCTGTGTTCCCAACAACCTGGAAATTAAAAAATAAAACTTTAAGAAGATTCTTACTCAAAAATATAAAAATATTACTCACAGATATAATGGATTTCTTTATAACACTGTATAATTTTCCTTAGTTGTGGTCTGCTTGATTGAGTCATTTAATCCAGCTGAGAGAAATGGTATTTTTGAGATTAAACCTAATCTAAAATCACCACTGTTTAAAAAGACATCCAGCATTTCTTGAAAGATCAAACTGTTCTTACATGATGTATAAAACATTTATGAACTTAAGGAAAACTTTGACATAATTTTTTACAGCAAAGCTCTGTCATACTTACACCACAAAATTCTTCAAAGGAGATCATTCCATCTTGATCTGTATCTGCAAAAAGGATGGTTTTGTCTACAATCTGTTGAAGCTGTGCTTCCTTCAAGTTGCTTCCTACCATCATCTTCAAAACCTGGAAGAGCTCTCCATTCGAGATGTAGCCATCATTGTCCATGTCATAGATTTTGAAAGCAACTACATTTAAAATGAATAAGTTTTCACATGCATTGCTCAAAATGTTTACAATATTGAATTTCTCAATTCGTAAAATCTTCCCAAATTTTGGAAACAAGACTAAAATATCCATTTCTGTCTGTTACCAAAATTCTATACTATAATGAAATAGAATTAAACTGAAACTATACTAACTGTAATTTTCTATGATTTGTTGACTTTTATGATATAGTAACATAATTATACTAGACATAGAAAAATGTAACTTAATTCCACTTCTTGATACTACCCAATTTTGTTTATTGTTTAAACAGTTCAACTATATTTTCATATTAATTTAAATCTTTTCAATTGATCTTGCCTTATAAGACCATTTCTCTTGTACTGTTGAGGAATAGGTCGAAGATCGACATGTTTATGGATCGTACACACTTATTAGCTTAATCCTATTCTTCTTTTAAGAAAATGATTTACCAGTGTGCATAATATCACTTCAGAGAAGGCTATTGTATAATAATAAGCGATTATAACAGAACTGGTTTCAAACATCACTTGCACTCATAACTCTTATTCTTCAAGAATGGTTGATGAAAGCATAAAAAATCTTTTGTCTGATTCTCCTACAAATATTATGCTACATTTCTAAGCTATTTCTATAAATTTCATTAGTAAGTATACACTGTTTATTAAGTATAGTATTTTGATTATCTTAATCATGAATTTTATAGATACTTGCAAACATTCTAATAATGATATCACAGTCCAATATATTGTACACTTATTTTTTATCTTTGGTGAAAACATAACAATAACATATGAAAGAAAATCAGAACAAAGAGAGATTTTTCTTGTTTGTCTTGTCTGGACATTCTTTCATAAACTGTTCTGTTTGTTCTCATTACAATATCACTTATAGATTAAGTAATATATGATTAAGTTAGTCATAATTCAGCTTTAGAAATAACAATTATCTTTAGCCAATATAAAATTACTATTTCCTTGTTTCCATCCAGCTAACACAGAACTGACCTATAATTATGGAACATATAATATTACAAATATAATTGGACTACATTTTTTGAACTAAAAATTCTGTGTTATTTTATCAGTGGTTTATCTAACGGGCATAATCTGTATGTTTGTGTGTCTATAACTGGTAATTCATTGGACCAATTCTTACAAACCTGGCATGTACTTTAGGGGGGGCAGTGTTTTGATTTGACTCCCCTCTCCCCCCATGCATTGAATGGATATGTAAATATTCAAACAGCTTAGAATTTTGGCCAATAATCTTGAACAATTAAAGGAAGGTACAAGAAGTAGAAAAAAATATCCATTAGAGGATGGAAAACATAACTACTTAAAAAAATATTTACTAAAGAATTTTTTCTTGTTGAATTACTCAACTACAATGAATTTTAGGAACTCTTCTTGAACTTTCTGGGTTATTACATTCATTGTTAGAAAAAGTCATATATGGATTACTAAGTATTTTGTTTAAAAATGGTAAAGAAATAAAATAACATTTAAAAAATGAATACATATATACATATTGATTTTCAGCTAATGTAATACTAGATCACATAAAACTTTAGAAAATGTGTGTATGTATATATATATATATTAATTTTGGCTAATATAATACTGAAAAATTCCAACAACTATAACAGATATAAAAAAACTTTTTATATTCTCAAACAATCAACTTGAAATGCTATCAAAAATCTTGTAGTCAGGTACTATATTACCCTACCAATGGAATAGAAAAATAATAGAATTGTTTTTGTTCAAACATCTACATACAAATTTTCAAACAAAATACTGTTAAATAACTAACAATAGCAAAGGAAGTATTACACTAAAAACAAAACATGTTTATACTTACACCTTAACTTAGACTTCTTATCTCCTTTCACACTAAACTGAGACATTCCATGAAGAAACTCTGAAAAAATGAACATTTAAAATGTGAAATCACTATTTTCATAGGCATGTATTTTAAGGTGTTTATACTAAAATATTTTTTATTTGTTATTTGTGTAATTACGTTAATATATTCCTTTACTCTACCTAATATTTCAGAAGTACACACACACATAAGGGATGCTTTTTATTACTAAATGAAAAAAATTGATTTCTTCTAATGTAAGTAATTTCAAAATAAAATTCATATAAATATCAAACATTTTATTAAATTTCTAGTAAAAAAAAATCAGCAGTTAAACGAACTACTGCAGACCTATAAAGCTGTTATTTTTCAGTGCAGAATTACATGAAAAAATGTTTTTTTTCTTTCTTTAAAATTCTAATAGCTAAAACACTGACTACAGCAAATAAAATCTGTTATATTTTTGGTTACAATCCTCAAATCATTGCAACTGTTTTTTATAACATAACAGTTTTGAAAATCATACTTGTATTTTATTTGAATACACCATGGGTTACGCCTCTGTTTCTTTTAACATATAATTCTTTCGCTCATAAAGTTAACAAAAAAATATCTTTGGTAATATTACAGATATTTGTAAGAATATCCAATAAATTACAGTATTTTTTCTTAAACAATTCTGGTGATATTTTCCATACTTCATGTAATTGTATCCAGAGGTGACAAACACTCTGGTCCATATATAAATAAATCTGCATTAAACTAAGAGTAAAAAAACTTTATTAACATAACATGTACCATTTTATCCAATGTGAGTGACTTTTCAATAAAGAATGCTTAATAGTGATATGAATACTGTAAGATTGCATACATAATTATAAACACAGCAATCAAAGAAAAACATATTATCACTTTCATGGATTTTAACAGTTATTTGAGGTAGTACACACATAAATTACATGTGTTTTTTTATAAGTAAAGGAAAAAATTGATATTTCTGTCATTCTAATGTAAATCATTTTCAGGATGGCATCATGTTTAAGTTTTTCTATATGGAATCACAGTAACTGAAAAAATAACAACATAAATACAAGTGCAACACTTCAAACACATTATGAGAATATTTAAAATCTTCCTACATTTTTTTAATTCACAACATTTTTTTGAAAAAAAGAAAGACCTCCAGATTATCATTTGTTCAGAAAACAGAATTAATACAAAAAAAACTTCCTTCAAAGACAGTCTAGGCAATGAATTCAACAGTTTTATATCATAAAACCTCAATTATATCAAATTTACACAAATGCTAGAACAAGGAAATACATAAAAAAGTGAACTTTAAATCAAAATTATAAACAGGACAATTCTTGGATTATTTGTTATTTACAAAACTCTTTGTTTCTATAAAGCTCTTCTCTAGCTTTACGTCAACTCTGAGCCTGAACCTTTATTCTAAACCAGCCAGTCATCATAAAGTCCAGCACAAACATGTGAAACTGTCTCCTGACTTTTGGTTTCCTTCTAAAGGCACAGATTCACTCTTATATCATTGTAATGCCTAAAGATAGAGCTATTCTTTACATTTACAAATGGCATACATAAATAATCATTTAGAAAGATGACCAAGATTTTTTCTTTTAAACATTTCTCCCTTAAACAACTATAGACAGTCATGTAGCATTTTAAGAAATCGCAGTCCTCCTATCGCATTAGAGACTAAAGGAGATGAATACAAGCTTATTTTAACAAAACAAAAAAGAACACTGATGTCCTAGAAGAAAGCATGATAGTGTTAACTAATAAAAAAGAAGATCTTTAATGTAACTGGGCTTTTATAATAATTTAGACTTAAAACTCAAAATAATCATATATACCACTACATATAGTGTATTAACTTTAAAATCAACAGGAAGCCAACAATATTAAACCAAATAACTATAAATTAAGGCTGAAGATTAAAATATTTAAATAAATTAATCATACATCCCTGGTTACTAAAAAGATGAAATTATTGTGTAGACTGATTTACACAGTGCTTATGCGTGTAAAGAAACTTCCTGAAGATACATTATAAATCCCATGAGATAGAAGTATTATAAAACATATAAATATGACATCCAGTATTTCTATTTCCTTAAGTGTTTGTAGAAAACATTATCATTTCTATAACATTTTAATTTTTAAGAGTCAAGTTTTCACTTATTTCTGCACTACAGTAACTTAGAATTGTGAGAATTTTTCCCTTTCTTACCATTAAAATCAACTTCCCCATTTCTATCAGTGTCAAATATGTCAATTACTCTTTGAACCAGTGGATTCTGCTGGAGTTCTGGTAATGACATAAATTCATCCACACTTAAAGAACCAGAGTTGTCCAAGTCCAGCTTTCTAAATCTCTTTCCAAGTCTTTTGATTTCATCAGCATCAACTGGAATCCAAAAATGAAAGTTAAGAAATTGATTCTTTTTTGTATTTTTATGTATAAGTACATGTCTATTATTATACTACTAATTGTGTTTTGTTCACTGTATTGTCTGTCATTTATATAAGAAACAAGGGATAAGAAACAAGAAAAGAACCTAATGTACACTTGAATTTGAATATTGGAAATATAATAATAAAAGCTACAGAAAATGTTACATCAACATGACACAAGAAAGAAAGCAATAATTTTCAAGAAGCATAAGAAAAAAATGTGATATTTTAATTAAATAGAGCAAAAAGATGATGCTGTATATTTTGATACTGTATAGCCTATTCTCAACATATTAAAAAATAAAACTTTATACAGCACATTAACAACAGTTGTACAGTCTGAAACTTTCTTATATGTACATGAATGGTCTTATACCAATTTCTCCTCAGAAAACACAATGTTCTATCTGCATTTTAGGAATCTAGTAACATAGTTAATTTTGAACAATAAAAATAACATTCATCTAAAGAAAAGTATTTTTAGTTATCATTATCTAACAGTTCAGCAAATACATACTGTATTTATTCCCCTAGAACATCACAGGTTTAACACATTCCAAATGGCACATCTAGTAAATCATTATTCCGATAACTGTTTATTTTATAAACAACTGATTTACTCACAATTTGAACAAAGCTCCACTGGAAGTGATGTTTCATTTCCCTGAAATAAGAAAAAAATATAATTGCAAAATCATAATTTAATTCTAAAATATGAGAAATGAGGATATTTAATTCTTTACTGCCTTTCTTATCATCAGAAGCAGCATTATCAAATACATATCTTCATCAATACACCAACAGAGCTAAACACTAACTATTGTACCAGGTCAGTTAATATCACAGTTCACCTAATTATTGCACCTGCATGTAAATGTAGAAGTATGATTAATATAAAGTAAACAACCATTTTCATCATCATCAAATATCCAGACTTTGGCCACTCTTTTTGAATTCTTAAGCTATTAGTAGGGTTCATAAGAATGTGAATACTATATTAAGTTTTGTTACAAGCAAGCATTGCCAAATACCTAAAAAAGTAAAAAAACATTACCTGGTTTCCAGAAATCTTTCACGATTTTTTCATTAAAAATGTTGTGATTTTTCATATCTGTAGTAATGTTTGTAGCAAAAATTGAAACAGCAATTTAAATCTTCAATAAATATCAAAATGCATAGATGATGTCCAAACTAATATAATTCTAAAAACACTTTTACATTTCCCATAGACTTGTGTAGTGTCAAGCATGTTCTCGGTTGCCGAGATGAAACTCAGTGGGTTAGAGCTGAAAGTTTCCTTGAGCATTACATAATTTTGCATCATGCAAAAAAGACTACAGGACTAGTTCATCTTCAAAGCACTGTAATCATTAAATCGATCAAAAAGCAATGCATATATAACTTGCACAAGTAGAAAATTAAATCACAAGTTTTCCTGAGGAAAAGCAGGGATAACCCTATCCTCCTCACTGGATTAAGCAACTAACCTAGTCCCTAGGATTTATTGCTGTCTTGCAAATGTCACAGATATTTGGCAACCAAGGGCTACAAACACTTAACACTGTGTCTTATTTATAAATCTATATAAATATAATAGTACTGTCTGTTGTACATCCATGTAACTACTTTGCAATGTGTGGATAGATCTTCACCAAAATTAGTATAGAAGTTTGTTAGATCCATGTGGAGATACATACAAATTTTCAGTTCTGCATTTTGCAGTTTTTATGGGCATTTTAGCATTTTTACCACTACTTTTTGCAATTACATATCTGGGAAGCAAATTTTCATGTCCTAAGATAACTTTTCATTAATCATAAATTTACAAGTGTGATCAACCAACAAGTACACCTGAACTACACAAAACCACCTTAAATCTACCAAATTGAGCCTGTTAAGAAAAAACTGGGAAGTTTAAAGAATGATAAGGCTCCTGGGCCAGATAATATTTCCACAAGTGTTTTGAAAGAGGCTAATGATTGGATATGTAAACCACTACAATTTTTTTTGTAAATCCTTGAATAGTGGGCAGGTACCAGAGGATTGGAAGTTGGCTAATGTTACTCCTCTTTTCAAGGGAGTTTATAAAAAATTGTCCCATTAATTATAGGCCTATTCGTCTTACATCAATTGTAGGAAACGTTTTAAAAAGTCTGATAAAAAATGCTTTTCAAAGTCATTTAATAAAGTTTAGAATTTTACTGAATAATGAATATGGTTTCACTAAGGGAAAATCTTGCCTTACAAATCTTTTGACTTCTTTGAAAACGTTACTGCTTATGTACACGAGGGTAAGGGTGTAGATTTGTTGTAAATGGATTTTCAGAAAGCATTAGACAAGTTGTCACATAAAAGGCTTGTAAAATAATTATCTCTATAGGTGTGGGGGATAAGTTAGCAAATTGGATAGAAGAGTGGCTATGTGGAAGAAAGCAGAGGGTTGTTACAAATGGAGTTCAGTCAAACTGGATTAATGTCACATATGGGTACCTCAGGAATCAGTTAGAACCTTTGCTCTTTTTGATTTGCATCAATGACATAGATGAATAAATTATCAATAAATTACATAAGTTTGCTGATTATATTAAGGCCTTGAGTATTGCTGGCTATGAGAAGGAGGATGCTGCTTTATAAAAGGATTTAGATCATTTACTGAGTTGGGCAAATAAATGGTAGATGGGTTTTAATTAAAATAAATGTAAGATAATGCATGTGGATTATCATAATTAGCATTGTAAGTATAATTTGGATGGCAATAACCTTAACAGTGTTATGAAAGAAAGGGATCTTGGTGCAGTGGTTGATTAATCACTTAAGCCATCCAATCAGTGTGCTATTGCTAGTGGTAGAGCAAATAGGATTTTAGGTTCTATCTATAGAAATACTTATTACAAGTTTAAAGAGGATATAATTTCATTCTATAGGTTAGGCCACATTTGGAGTATTGTGTTTGGTCTTGGGCCCCTTACCTTAGGAAAGACATTGAACTGTTGGAAAGGGTTCAGAAGAGGGCTACTAGAATGGTGCCTTGAATGGAGGGGTTGTCATATGAATAAAGGTTAGGAGCTCTGAAAAAGTTTTCTCTTGAAAACAGAAACATTAGAAGGGATCTGATTGAGGAGTTTAACATTGTTAAGGGAATTGATAGCATTGATGCATCATCTTTTTTTCATACTTAATGGTAGGACTAGGGGACACAAAAATAAATTTTGGCAGGGTAGGATTTGTATTCAGCTAAGATAGTTTTATTTTTCTAAAAGGGTGGTTGGCCTTTGGAATGGGTTGCCTTTGGATGTTGTGGAGGCAGTAAATTTAAGTGGGTTTAAGAGGAAGTTTGATAACTATATGAGTGATAAGGGCTGGCTTTGAGAGGTTTTTTTTATTTAATAGTTTTAGTTTAGTTTAGATAACAGGACAAAAAAAAAAATGTTTCTTCAAAACAAAAATATTGATGGTTCTTGAATAGTTGACATACCTTTAGAAACATAACAAACAAATAACAAAAAATGTATTCGATAGCTCACTAGCTTTATTACAAATTTTAAGCTGTCCCACCATAAGAAAAAAACAACAAAATAAGCCATCAGTATACAGGCTGATCTTCTCAACCATTATATTTTTGTTTGTTTCGATGTATTGATAAATATGGTATGTTTATTATGTGGTTATATTTTTCATTTGTACAGAAACCAAACGTCTAATTCTTGATTTAGTGACCTTGACCTTTTAATCTCCAAATCAACAGAATCTTCTTTATCCCCAAGGGAAATGACCTGTGAAGTTAGATTTTAAAACTAGTTACCTTGCAGAAAGTAAATGTCCACAAATGAGCACACAGTTTGACAGGCAATATCATCACTCAGGGATCGAAATATTACATTCCCCAGGAATTTAACTTTGCTTGAGGAATTTCATCTTTTTAACTGGTTTTCCCAATTGGGAATGCATGGTCCAGCTGTTTTCCCTTAGTTATGACCAATGAAAGTGAACATATTGCATGGATTAAGTAAAAAACAATTCATGAGTAAATGCAACTTTACTTGAGGAAATTTAATCTTCTTGATAGCTTTCCCTCGAGTGAATGTAATTTTATTCTGTTATTTCTATCCCTATCACTATATCACCCTGAACTTTTTTTTTGGGTCAAGGGATAAAAAATAAATGACATATGCCCAAGATGATTTTAAAAGAAAACAAGTAACATGGGATAACTTGGCCTTTTAAGGCTGTCCTTGCATACACTCCCTTGAGAAAAGTAAAAATATGTACCCACCCCTTAATTCTTAAGAAATCCCTTCTTAAACTCCTATCAAGTACTGATCCACAACATTACCAACATCAATTCATTCCATAAGTCTCCCTTTTAGAAAAATAAAAGTGTCTTAACTGGAGTCTAGCCTAACATTTTCCAAGTCTTAAACTTCTGTCCTCTCATTATCTTTAAAATATAACATATATAAATCAGGGACTTTTATTCCATCTAAGAACCAGATAATCTGGTAAACTTCAATAAGATTAACTCTTACATTACTTTCTTCAAGAGAAAATAAGATGAAAGATCTCAGCCTAACCCTGTAAGATAACACTTCTATCCCAGGAATCATTCTAGTATCCCTCTTTTGAACATATTCTAATAAGTCAGTATCTTTTTATAGATAAAGAAACCAAAACTGTACATAGTATTACAAGTCAGGCCTAACTAGTGATTTTATAGATACATAATTACCTCCTTTGCCTTTTAATAACCTATTAATGAATACAGTATAAAAACACCACTGTGACTAGATGTGCAAAACTATTTCATTTACAAGTACATTTTGTAAAATAATCTAAGTACCACCACACTTCAGAATATGCCTAATATTTTATTGTTCTGTATTTCTATAAATATACTCTAAGATTCTATTAGCTTTACTACCAGTAACATAGCACTGCTTCAATGGCTTGTGTGACTAATTCTCTACTATGTCAAATACCTTTTCTTCGGTCACACTATTGAGTTGGTTTCTATCTATATTAAACAAGGACAGTATCTATATACATTAAATTATTGATACAAAAAAACTAATGGTAATTTCGATACTTCAATTCTATATTTTAAAAAGACCTTACACTATTAACAGACCAAAAGATAAATATTATTATAAGAGTTTAAGTAACATAAATAATAAAATAAAACTTTGTTCTCTCACATGAAAACACCAAAATAAATTTATTCAAGCTAATGGTTGAATGCGTTTCTAAACCCAGAAATAAGCAAGCATCTTTAGATTCAAAAGGTTAGATAAAGCAAAAATAAATAAAAATAATGTATATCTCAGATAACTAGATTAACAGTATTTGCAATATTCAGACATTTTCTGTTTTTTTGTGGTCCAAAGACCAACTTTGATCTCTACAAAATGAATGTGAATCACAAAATTTTAACGACAAAATGATGAATAACACTATCAAAAGACATACCATGGGAAGATAACAGCATTTCCCATAGAAATCTGAACAAAAATATTAAATTCAGGTTCTTTTTTCATGTTTCTTGAGAAATACAAAATAAAACTAGACAAATCAAAGTTCAAGATAGTTGATACTTTAAGCACTTGAAGTGCAAATCTTCTCTCTTCTATCAATACTATAATACTAAATGCTAGTTATAGTAATATGTACAAGTTGTCACAGCATAAAGAGTTGAAATAAATGCTAGTTATAGTAATATGTACAAGTTGTCACAACATAAAGAGTTGAAATAAAAACTAGTAATATGTACAAGTTGTCACAACATAAAGAGTTGAAATAAAAACTAGTAATATGTATAAGTTGTCACAACATGAAGAGTTGAAATAAATGCTAGTTATAGTAATATGTACAAGTTGTCACAACATAAAGAGTTGAAATAAATGCTAGTTATAGTAATATGTACAAGTTGTCACAACATAAAGAGTTGAAATAAAGACTAGTAATCTCCAACTCTTTATGTTGTGACAACTTGTACATATTACTATTACTAGTCTTTATTTCAACTCTTTATGTTGTGGCAACTTGTACATTATAAATATTTATTTCAGGTTACAATTATTCATGATTTGTATTATAGATCAACTTTTAACACACAGAACTGAATGTTAGTGTATGTATTTATAGAATTTTGTATAATTAATATCAATAAGAATATTTGGTTAAATGAACTGAAATGTGAACTACAAAATTATAATATTTAGAAGGTATTTACATCTTTAAGTAATACAGTTTCATTTACATGTCTAACCAATTAAAAGTAAAAAATAAATAAGAAGGTTTTACCAATTGTACAGTGTAGGTAATACAAATATAACATCAGATTCTGTACAATTAAAAAAGTGTGTAATATTCAAATCTAATTAATGAAACTGTAGTAATAAATTCTAATTGTATGATATGAAATCAACTGTACCATCAGTTTTTTTTTATTGAAATTATTTTGAAAGATTTTCATTAGATAATATCCTATGGAAATTTATACCTAGAATATCTTTACTTAATTATTTAGATAGGCCTTATATGACAGAAAAATACAATACTATTGTTTTTTAAATTAATGTATAGGAAATACTAAAATTTAGAACAAACATTATACAAGAAAAATAGTACTAGTCTAAACACTTAAGAAGATCTAAACCTGGTCTAGCCAACATCTTTGAAAAAACTCTCTCAGTCAATGTAGTGGGAACCACATTTCTAATCTTTATATAATAACATTTATCTATAACTAATTTAATTAACCATCAAAAATATTTATTTCCTTTGACATAGTACTCCTTTTACATTGCAATTTCTTGGGATCTTTATATGTAACAAGTATATACACTAAACAACAAAAAAAGTATGTTACACCCAAAGACCTCCACTGAAAATATTATGCTTTGCATTGAGTAGTAACAAAATGTTAGAATAATATGATGTGTGCTCTTGTTTAATTATTATATCATTAACAAAGGGAAGTATAGCATTGCCAGTAGCGTATTGCAGCTTCTCCTTCATGTCTTCATTTAGTTGTTAAACCATTGAATATGTGCAATAATATTACTAGTTTCAAAATAAAGCATTGCACAGTGTGACACATAAGTTTCTAAATCTCAGGCATCTTCTCCATGTGATTAGTCCTGTGTTAGGATTATAAAAATATTGTAATACTGTACATTAGAATGTAAATACTGAGTATAAATATCACAATTCTTAGCCAATCACAGAACTCGTTGCATATCAGCTTGTAAGTAACTTACTTAATCATAATGTGAATAACCCACCATTGAATTCTCAGGTTCAAATGTCACTAAGGTTAAATCACTAAAGTATTCACTGGGCTTTATAATTTTTATATACCTGAAATTTAAGTTGTTTCTATTCACTACAATTTAGTATTGACGTTTATTTATTGTATTTTTATACCTTTGTTATTCGATTAAAGTTTCCGTTTATTCAATATTAAAACATCTTCAAATTTCAACAGTAATAACTTAACAACCATCTACTACTCTGTAGTAGTACTGGTTAATTGACTATAAGTTAGTTATCACTATCAGTATTATCGCATTAATAAACATTACACTTACAGATTATTTAATTAACTACTTCTTTCTACAAATTATTATATGAATTATGTATATATTGTGAAAAATATAACCTATAGTTAATGTTGGACTACATTATTGTTATATATATATTATATACATAAAGTGTAATAATATGAAGATAATTTTACGTAGACAACATTACAGGTATACGATTTAGTTTTGCCGAGTTTCTTTGCTTAAGCCTTACCATTTTTTCACAATATCTAAATCGCCACAAGGTTTATTTTTATTCTTTGATGCAACAAAACTGTGACAAAAAAGAACGAACTTAAACGAGCACGAACTATACAGTTCTTGTAGACTAAATAATTATGGCACAATTCAACAAATTTTGGGACATTCAATTTCAATGCTGTGATATAAAAAATATATATATTTCATTCGCCGCAGACAATCCAAAAATAATACTACCGTAGGTAGCGCTCCCTCTAGTCTCTAGAGTTCAAAATTAAACTACGATATGGCAACGAATTGCTATTTTAGAATTCAGGATAGCCTATAATCTTATACACAACGTTTCATGCTATGCTATCAAGATAAGGAAATGAGAAGATAACGAAATGTTGTTATAAGTTCAATTCCTTTTATTTAGTAAAATCTTTGTTTCATAATATTGCTGGGGTAGGCGTATGATATTGCTCTCTTTTTTTCAAATCTAGTTCATTAACACTGTACCTTGAAGAATATGTTTCACTTTATTTATAGTGTATCAGTAACTTTCACATAAGATTCTTAATCGTTTTGAGTTGTTTTATATTTCCGACGCATATTTATTTGCCCCTCTCATTTACTGTCACTAGAAATTTACTTATTGACTTATGAGATAAAGGAATTCTCTTTATCTGGTTGAGTTAACAAATATCTAACATAAATGAATAAGCTGACGGATACTGATAAATATTTGTCTTCAGGTGCACTTAGCATAACTATATATAGTTTCTTATAATAGGTACTTAATAATAAAAACAAGGATGATAGGCAAGGTCGGTCAAATGCTTTTTTAATAGAAACGACAGCTGCCTGTTAAATTTGCAATACCCAAATTGGTTTTGTTAAACTTAGAGCTTAAGTTCAGCGAATTTTCGCTGGCTCACCAAAACAAAACTGCATTCTCTAAAACTCCATTACAAAAATGTGACGCAAACATAATGAGAAATTCGCGTGTAAACAATAATATGCCAAATACTACCTCACATTAGCGACTCTGTTTCTTTTTATTTACACAAATAATTTCTGGTCAAATTGATACTAATTGAATTGGCAGGAAATATTTTGGAATTTTCCCATTTAAAGGATGCTGTCATTAATTATATGTGGAGCGAGGATGACACCATCGTCTACTGCAAATTTGTTCTAGTTTTTGTTTATTGTTAAGAACAAAGTTGCACAATGGCTTATCTATGCTGTGTTCATCGCAAGGATCGAACTCCGAATGTTAGTGTTATAAGTTCTCAGACTTACCGCTGAGTTTAAAAGTTACTGGTTTCAAAGTAAAGTTTCATTATCAGCTTGAATAAAAGTCTGAAACAGAGAAGGGGAAAAAAGTTTGATATGTAGGCGTATCATTCGTCTTCTACCTACTTTAGTTATATAGGAATTTTCGTTTATTTAGTTTGTATGCAATTTTAGCATAAACACGCGGTCCACAAAATCTTTGTCATTGCCTTTTTCTAATTGCTTTGTTTTCTCTAGTCTTGTTACGTCTCTGGTCGTTTGTTAATTTCCGGTATAAATTCTTCCCGAGGAATTTCAGCGATAAAAGTCCTTTCTTAAATAAAACTAGTTTATTCTTTCTCAATACAACTTTGCAATACACAGAATATCCACAGTTACTTTAACTTAAACACACGCTATAATTCACAATGATTCACGCACTTTACTTTTGGTCACTACCGCT